>NC_069500.1:83196446-83326446 GCF_027579735.1 Bombina bombina | reverse complement strand
CTTTCATGATTCAGATAGAGCATGAGATTTAAGCACCTTTCTAATTTACTCCTATTATCAATTTTTCTTTGTTCTCATGCTATCTTGATTTGAAAAAGCAGTACTGTAAGCTTTAGAGTCGGACCATTTTTTGTTCAGCACCTGGGTAGCGCTTGCTGATTTGTGGCTAAATGTAGCAAACCAATCAGCAAGCTCTGCCAAGGTGCTGAACTAAAAATGGGCCGGCTCCTAACCTTTTATTACTGCTTTTTCAAATCAAGATAACATGAGAACAAAGAAAAATTGAAAATAGGAGTAAATTAGAAAGTTGCTTAACCCCTTAATGACCACAGCACTTTTCCATTTTCTGTCCGTTTGGGACCAAGGCTATTTTTACATTTTTGCGGTGTTTGTGTTTAGCTGTAATTTTCCTCTTACTCATTTACTGTACCCACACATATTATATACCGCTTTTCTCGCCACTAAATGGACTTTCTAAAGATACCATTATTTTCATCATATCTTATAATTTACTATAAAAAAAAATATAAAATATGAGGAAAAATTGAAAAACACACACTTTTTCTAACTTTGACCCCCAAAATCTGTTACATATCTACAACCACCAAAAAACACCCATGCTAAATAGTTTCAAAATTTTGTCCTGAGTTTAGAAATACCCAATGTTTACATGTTCTTTGCTTTTTGTGCAAGTTATAGGGCCATAAATACAAGTAGCACTTTGCTATTTCCAAACCACTTTTTTCCAAAATTAGCGCTAGTTACATTAGAACACTAATATCTTTCAGGAATCCCTGAATATCCCTTGACATGTATATATTTTTTTTTAGTAGACATCCCAAAGTATTGATCTAGGACAATTTTGGTATATTTCATACCACCATTTCACCGCCAAATGCGATCAAATACAAAAAATCGTTCACTTTTTCACAAATTTTTTCACAAACTTTTGGTTTCTCACTGAAATTATTTACAAACAACTTGTGCAATTATGGCATAAATGGTTGTAAATTCTTCTCTGGGATCCCCTTTGTTCAGAAATAGCAGACATATATGGCCACTGCGCACCACAAGTGTATTATGCCCAGCAGTTAAGGGGTTAATTAGGGAGCTTTTAGGGAGCTTGTAGGGTTAATTTTAGCTTTAGTGTAGTATAGTAGACAACCCCAATTATTGATCTAGGCACATTTTGGTATATTTCATGCCACCGCCAAATGCGATCAAATTGAAAAAAAAGTTAAATTTTTCACAATTTTAGGTTTCTCACTGAAATAATTTACAAACAGCTTGTGCAATTATGGCACAAATGGTTGTAAATGCTTCTCTGGGATCCCCTTTGTTCAGAAATAGCAGACATATATGACTTTGGCGTTGCTTTCTGGTAATTAGAAGGCCGCTAAATCCTGCTGCGCCTCACACGTGTATTCTGGCTAGCAGTGAAGGGGTTAATTAGGGAGTTTGTAGGGAGCTTGCAGGATTCATTTTAGCTTTAGTGTAGAGATCAGCCTCCCACCTGACACATCCCACCCCCTGATCCCTCCCAAACAGCTCCCTTCCCTCCCCCACCCCACAATTGTCCCCGCCATCTTAAGTACTGGCAGAAAGTCTGCCAGTACTAAAATAAAAGGGTTTTTTAAAAAATAAATAATTTTTTTAGCATATTTACATATGCTAGGGTGTAGGATCCCCCCCCTTAGCCCCCAACCTCCCTGATCCCCCCCAAAACCGCTCTCTGACCATCCCCTCTGCCTCATTGGGGGCCATCTTGGGTACTGGCAGCTGTCTGCCAGTACCCAGTTTGCAAAAAAAAAGGGCTTTTTTTATATTTATTTGGCTTTTTTCTGTAGTGTAGCTTCCCCCCCCACACAGACAAACCCCCACCACCTTGCTGATCTTTTTTTTTTAAAAAAATATTAGGGCATTTAAACATTTTTACTAACACATTTTCTGCAGTGTAGCGGTTCCCACCCGCTCCCTCCCCGTGCACGCGCCCGCCCTCCCGTGCGTGCCCCCGCTCATCCCCGCCCACGATCCCGCCCCCCCTGCACATAACCAGGGCCATCGATGGCCGCCACCCGCCCCCCGGTCCGGCTCCCACCCAACAACGCAGGGAACCACCGATCTCTGGTGCAGAGAGGGCCACAGAGTGGCTCTCTCTGCACCGGATGGCTTAAAAAAGTTATTGCAGGATGCCTCCATATCGAGGCATCACTGCAATAACCGGAAAGCAGCTGGAAGCGAGCAGGATCGCTTCCAGCTGCTTTCCAAACCGAGGACGTGCAGGGTACGTTCTCAGGCATTAACTGCCTTTTTTTTGAGGACGTACCCTGCACGTCCTCGGTCGTTAAGGGGTTAAAATTGCATGCTCTATCTGAATCATGAAAGAAAAAATGTGAGGTTAGTATCCCTTTAAACAAACATCCATGTTTGTTAACTAATTTGGCTAAACAAAATATATATATTTTAAGAAACTTAGACTGTCAGCCCAGCCTACACATGAAAAACTTAAATATTGTCCTCTGTAGCTCACTCGTCAGCTTCTTCTTTGTTCATAATCTGGAAAAGAAAAACAAGCTTTCCTGCTTTATCGGGTCCCAAACGATTTCTCAATATAGAATGAATGAGTCCAAAGGAAGAGAATATTCTTTCAACGCCTGCAGAAGAAGCTACTGCTGTTAAAAGTGAAATCATTACTTGAACAGTCTCTAATCCAAGTGCTTAAGTGACTTCCACCAGTTCACTGGTGCGACTTTCTTGAAAATATCTTCAGCAAACAAATAGTTCTTGAATGGTTCCCCCTTAGCTTTGAAGTTTATTATAGTTGGCATTGCTGATGGATGATTGCTGGATACCCATGTCATAGCTTAATATCTTGTAGGCAGAGAAACTGCCCAATAATCTTACAAAAACCTCTGGAAGAGCATGACATTGTGAATGTATTCATGGAATTTATTTACCAAAAAAATTAAACATATACATTATTTCATGATGGAATAACCTTTGGATGGTAATATATTTTCCTCAAAAAGCATTTTATTTAAAAAAAATCCAATTTGAATCCAAAAAATCAGATTTAAATAAAAAAAATCAGATTTTTTTGATTTTTTTAAAAAAATCATTGATTTTTATCCACCCTGTATGCAAATATAAATAAATATGTACACACACATATATGCGGAAGAAGCCTTTTCTGCACACACGCCATAAACAGAGTAGCTTGAGGTATGCAAACGCATATTTGGACAAGCAAGCTTCATTTTGGAAGAAGATGCTGTGGACTGATGAAACAAAGAATGAGTTATTTGGTCATAACAATGGGCGTTATGCATGGTGGCAAAAGAACACAGCATTCCAAGACAAACACTTGCTACCCACAGTAAAATTTGGTGGATGTTCAGTCATGCTGTGGGGCTGTGTGGCCAGTGCCGGTAATGGGAATCTTGTTAAAGTTGAGGGTCGCATGGATTACACTCAATATCAGCAGAATAATGTTGAGGAATCAGTCACAAAGTAGAAGTTATGCCGGGGCTGGATATTTCAACAAGACAACGACCCAAAACACTGCTCAAAATCTACTCTGGCATTTATGCAAAGGAACAAGTACAATGTTCTGGAATGGCCATCCCAGTGCCCAGACCTGAATATCATTGAAAATCTGTGGGGTGATTTGAAGCGGGCTGTCCATGCTCGGCAACCATCAAACCTAACTGAACTGGAGATGTTTTCCAAGGAGGAACGCACCTGTCTAATTTCATTTGGATGCATATTGCACATTTTCTGTTAATCCAATAAACCTCATTTCACTACTGAAATATTACTGTGTCCTTCAGTTATTTGATAGATCAAAATGAAATTGCTGATCCAAAACACTCAATTATTTATAAATGAAAATCATGGAAATTGTCAGGTGTGCCTAAACTTTTGCATACAACTGTATATATATATATATATATATATATATATATACATATATACATACACACACACACACATACATAGACACGCACACAGTAGTACATACATACACACACATACATATACATCTTTAGACATGTATATATATCTCAATGTTAAAACCATTTGCCTGCCTTTTTTTCCTAACACCTGAGACCTTTTATATAATATATTGTGTTATTATGAGAGTAACTGTACTTTGTAATGTATTTTTGATGTGTTTTGTGCAACTTTTAGTTTCGCAAAACAGTTAAAAGGATACTAAACCCAATTTTTTTCTTTCATGATTTAGATAGAGCATGCAGTTTTAAAGGGACAGTCTAGACAAAATTAAACTTTCATTATTCAGATAGGACTTGTAATTTTAACCAACTTTCCAATTTACATTTATCATCAAATTTGCTTTGCTCTCTTGGTATTCTTAGTTGAAACAAAACCTAGGTAGGCTCATATGCTAATTTCTAAGCCCTTGAGGGCTGCCTCTTATCTCATGCTTTTTAAATAGCTTTTCACAACTAGAGACTGATAAAGTTCATGTGGGACATATAGATAACACTGTGTTAACACCCGGGGAGTTATTTAAGATTTAGCACAACACAGTAGTAAATGCAACTCAATAGATTTTATTTAGTCATAGTCATGTGATCTGATCTAAGGTTCTTAGATACAAGGTAATCACAGAGGTAAAAAGTGTAACAATATAACTGTGTTGATTATGCAAAACTGGGGAATGGGTATCTTTTAAAAGCAACTTCCTAATTTACTCCTTTTATCAATGTTTCTTTGTTCTCTTGCTATCTATATTTAAAAAGCAGGAATGTAAACATTAGGAGCCAGCCCATTTTAGGTTCAGCACCCTGGATAGCCCTTGCTTATTGGTGGCTACATTTAGCAAACCAATAAGCAAGCAAAAACCAGGTCCTGAACCAAAAATGGGCCTGCTCCTAAGATTTACATTCCTGCCTTTTAAATAAGGATAGCAAAAGAACGAAGAAAAAATGATAATAGGAGTAAATTAGAAAATTGCTTAAAATTACATGCTCTATATGAATCATGAAAGAAAAAAAATTGAGTTTAGTATCCCTTTAACCAGAGCTCTGAAGTCACAGTAATCATTCTAGTGTACATTGCAATTAAGCTCAAGTGATCACATTTACTTTCAACTCATAATATGAGTGATAAGCCTGACGAGCACAAACACCCCCGATAAACCCCTTAATGATCGCACGCAAACGCTTGAGCTCCACTCGTAACCTCGTAAAAATGTGGGTTTTATGTCCCTTTAAAAAGGGAAGCCCCTCCTTTGCCTTCCAGTAAAAAACCTAGACCCATTACTAGGCAAACTCGTAGAGGGAAGTGTAATCCTATTGGGCTTCCATATTTGCACACGGAGTGCTTGTCTATGTCTTCCCTATCAGAATTGGAGTACAGAGGGTTTAAAGACAAGTGACAGAGGGATATGGAGCTCATAAGAAACTGTTTGCTACACACAATGTTGTATTTTTACCAAGTAAGTACATATGATTTATGCACAATTTAAAGTATTAACGTATTTACCTGAATCGGGTTTGTGTTTTGATTTTAGATAAATCAGATTTACTTAGTTCACTTTGTATTGTTGTAAAGCATACCTAGGTAGGCCCAGGAGAATGCACTATTGGGAGATGGTTGGTAATTGGTGGCTACACACTTATGCCTCTTTGATTCATTGGTCATTGATTCATTAGATGGGTTCAGCTAGCTCCCAGTAGTGTGTTGCTGCTCTGGAGCCGACGTTAGCCCCTGGAAAAGGGGTTAACATATAGTTATATATACAGTTACATGCAAGCATTAGTACAATAATAAAATGTTCTTACATTAGAGAATTTTCTTTTTGCACTTCTATGTCCCTTTAGGAAGCAAGCTCACATGGGTACAGCAAATGCTTGAAAAATATTTTAAAGCAGAAAGGTTTTAATATATCTGATGTGGAGATAGCAGACTCCTTGCTGCACTAACTTTTTTTATAGAATAATTGTTTACAGCAGAGTACAAGAGATCGTAATCAATTATTGTGTCAGCACTCCTGTTTTTACTAAAATACTAGAAGCAGTTTAGATTTACTGATTTGGTCTTTGCCCGGTCTGCTGAGGTCCTTTAACTTTATCCTTAATGTTTTTAGTTATGTTATTATCCAAACTAGAACTTAGATATTTTGATAAAAGTGCAAATAGTTTAAACTAATACATTTAATAAAAATACAACATATTGTATAAACAAACATAAAACTCTCAAATAATATTGCAAACAAAATACAATTAATTGTCGTTTCCTTTTTATACATAGGGTTTAACACTGTTAATAAATCAGTTATTAATATTCTAGTACAGGATTCTCCAAACCACGGGTCAGAGCCCATTACTGGGTCACAACACCATGTTTACTGGGTCACGACTTGTGCGTGTTGAAGTGTGTATGGTTTGTGTGTTGTAGGAAAGTGCGTGGTGTGTCTGTGTGTATGAGTTGTAATATGAGTGTGTGTTGTATGAGAGAGTGTGTGGTGTGTATGTTATATGAGAGTGTGTGTATTGAGTGTCCTAAATGAAAGTGTGTGTATGTTGTATGAGAGTGTGTGTGTTAAATGAAAGTGTGTGTATGTTATATGAGTGTGTGGTGTGTCTGTGTGTTATATGACAGTGTGTGTATCGTGTGTGTTAAATGAAAGTGTGTGTATGTTGTATGAGAGTGTGTGTGTTAAATGAAAGTGTGTGTATGTTATATGAGTGTGTGGTGTGTCTGTTTGTTATATGACAGTGTGTGTATCGTGTGTGTTAAATGAAAGTGTGTGTATGTTGTATGAGAGTGTGTGGAGTGTAAGTGTGTTATATGAGTTGTTAGAAGAGTGTGTGTTGTATGAGAGAGTGTGTGGTGTGTATGTTAAATGAAAGTGTGTGTATGCGTGTTATATGAGTGTGTGTGTGTTATGTGTGTTAAATGAAAGTGTGTGTATGTTGTATGAGAGTGTGTGGTGTGTCTGTGTTGTATGAGTTGTAATATGAATTTGTGTTGTATGAGAGAGTGCATGGTGTGTATGTTGTAAGAGTGTGTGGTGTGTCTGTGTGTTATATAAGAGTGTGTGTGTGTGTTATCTTTTACAACACTGAAAGTATGTGGTATCATTGCACTGGGTCTTAGGGAAAAAAGTGTGAATAACCTTTCAAGTACATTAAAACAGAACTCTTTAGTGTAAAAATAACATAATTTATGTAAGAACTTACCTGATAAATTCATTTCTTTCATATTAGCAAGAGTCCATGAGCTAGTGACGTATGGGATATACATTCCTACCAGGAGGGGCAAGGTTTCCCAAACCTTAAAATGCCTATAAATACACCCCTCACCACACCCACAATTCAGTTTAACGAATAGCCAAGAAGTGGGGTGAAAGAAAGGAGCGAAAGCATCAGAAATAAGGAATTGGAATAATTGTGCTTTATACAAAAAAAACATAACCACCGCAAAAAAGGGTGGGGCTCATAGACTCTTGCTAATATGAAAGAAATGAATTTATCAGGTAAGTTCTTACATAAATTATGTTTTCTTTCATGTAATTAGCAAGAGTCCATGAGCTAGTGACATATGGGAGAGCAGATACCCAAGATGTGGAACTTCCACGCAAGAGTCACTAGAGAGGGAGGGATAAAATAAAGACAGCCAATTACGCTGAAAAATTAATCAACAACCCAAATCAAAAGTTTCAATTATTATAATGAAAAAAACTGAAATTATAAGCAGAAGAATCAAACTGAAACAGCTGCCTGAAGTACTTTTCTACCAAAAACTGCTTCTGAATAAGAGAAAACATCAAAATGGTAGAATTTAGTAAAGTATGCAAAGAAGACCAAGTCGTTGCTTTGCAAATCTGATCAACAGAAGCTTCATTCTTAAAAGCCCAGGAAGTAGAAACTGACCTAGTAGAATGAGCCGTAATCCTCTGAGGCGGGGATTAACCCGACTCCAAATAAGCATGATGAATCAAAAGCTTTAACCAAGATGCCAAAGAAATGGCAGAAGCCTTCTGACCTTTCCTAAAACCAAAAAAGATAACAAATAGACTAGAAGTCTTTCTGAAATCTGTGTAGCTTCAACATAATATTTCAAAACTCTTACCACATCCAAAGAATGTAAGAATCTTTCCAAAGAATTCTTAGGATTAGGACACAAGGAAGGGACAATAATTCCTCTACTAATGTTGTTAGAATTCACAACTTTAGGTAACATTTGAAATGAAGACAGCAAAACCACCTTATCCTGATGAAAAATCAGAAAAAGGAGACTCACAAGAAAGAACAGATCATTCAAAAACTGTTCTAGCTGAAGAGATGTCAAAAAGGAACAATACTTTCCATGAAAGTAATTTTAATGTCCAAAGAAAGCATATGCTCAAACAGAAGAGCCTGTAAAGCCCTCAGAACCAAATTAAGACTCCAAGGAGGAGAAATTGGCTTAATGACAGGCTTGATACGAACCAAAGCCTGAACAAAACAATGAATAACAGAAAGATTAGCAAATTTTTCTGTGAAAACAGCACAGAAAAAGCAGAGATTTGTCCTTTCAAGGAACTTGCAGACAAAAACCCTTATCCAAACCATCCTGAAGAAACTATAAAATCCTAGGAATTCTAAAAGAATGCCAAGAGAATTTATGAGAAGAGCATCAAGAGATGTAAATCTTCCAAACTCGATAATAAATCTTAGAGAAACTTCTATGACTAAGTACTAAGCGTTAAATTTCCATACCATCAAATTAATCATTTGAATTCCTGATGGAAAAAACGAATGTTAAGATATAAGGTCTGGCCTTAATGGGAGTGACCAAGATTGGCAACTGGACATCCGAACAAGAACCATATACCAAAACCTGTGCGGCCATGCTGGAGCCACCAGCAACACAAAAGATTGCTCCCTGATGATTTTGAAAATCACTCTAAAAAGAAGAACCAGAGGCGAAAAAATATAGGCAGATTGATAATTCCAAGGAAGTGACAATGCATACACTGCTTCCGCCTGAGGATCCCCGGACCTGAATAGGCCCCTGGGAAGTTCCTTGTTTAGATGAGATGCCATCAGATCTATTTCTGGAAGCCCTCACATCTGAACAATTTGAAAAAACACATCTGGGTAAAGAGACCATTCTCCCGGATGTAAAGCTTGATTGACAGAGATAATCCGCTTACCAATTGTCTATACCTGGGAAATGGACCGCAGAAATTAGACAGGAGCTGGATGTAGCCCAAGCAAGTATCCGAGATACTTCTTTCACAGCCTAAGGACTGAGAGTCCCACCCTGATGATTGACATACGCCACAGTTGTGACATTGTCTGTCTGAAAAACAATAAACGTCTCTTTCTTCAAAAAGAAGCCAAAGCTGAAGAACTCTGAGAAATGCACGAGTTCCAAAATATCGAATGGTAATCTCGCCTCCTGAGATTTCCAAACCCCTTGTGCTGACAGAGATCCCCAGACAGCCTCCCAACCTAAAAGACTTGCATCTGTAGTGATCATGGTCCAGGTTGAATGAACCGAAGAGACCCGTAGAACTATATGATGGTGATCTAACCACCAAATCAAAGATAGTTGAACATTGGGATTCAAAGATATAAAAAGTGATATCCTAGAATCCCTGCACCATTAATTCAGCATAAAAAACTGGAAAGGTTTCCTATGAAAATGAGCAAAGGGAATCGAATCCAATGTTGCAACCATGAGACCTAAAACTTCCATGCATATAGCAACTGAAGGAAATAATAGAGACTGAAGGTTCCGACAAACGGAACCCAATAAAATTGTCACTTGTCTGTTAGAGACAAAGACATTGACACAATCTATCTGGAAACCTAAAAAAGGTGACCCTTGTCTGAGGAATCAAGGAGCTTTGATAAAAAGATCCTCTAACCATGTCTTGAAGAAACAACAAAAGTTGAATCGTATGAGATTCTGCAGAACAAAAAGACTGAGCCAGTACCACGAGACCGTCCAAATAAGGAAACACTGAGAACCTTGAAAAGATTCTTAGAGCTGTCGCTAGACCAGAAGGAAAAGCAACAAATTGGTAATGCTTGTCAAAAAAAGAGAATCTCACAAAATGAAGATGCATCTATTGTATCTATTGTAAACAAATAATGCCCTCACTGACCAAAAGGCAGAATAGACCATATAAACACCATTCTAAAAGATGGTACACTTATATGACAATTCAAAAAGATTTTCTATCTTTGGGACAATGAATAGTTTTGAATAAAACCCCCAAACCCTGTTCCTAAAATGGAACTGGTATAAATACCCCAGAAAACTCCAGGTCTGAGCAGCGCCTTGAGCCCCAACGGGTGACCAGCCGCGCTTCACAAGTACCCAATACATATAGGTCTGAAACACACTTCAGGAAAGTGTGAGCCTTACTGGAATAGCTGGAATATGTTAGAGAAAAAACGACTTCTCACAGGCGGTTTTACTCTGAATCCTATTCTGTACCAAAATCTAAGAAGTTTGGACCGAATTGAACCAAACAAATTAAAAAAAAAAAAAAAAAAAAGTCTTAACCTGCCCCTTACCAGCTAAGCTGGAATAAGAACCGCACCTACATGCAAATTTGGGGAGCTGACTTTGATCTTTTAAATGGCTTAAATTGAATGAAGAAAACTTCCAATTATAAACATGTTACTTGGGGAAGAATTAGGATTCCGTTCCTTAGTAAGAACAAAAACTAATATAAGCTTAAGATTTTAGTCTTAGAACTCAATCTTGAAGCCCAGAGTAACAGTTGAAGAATTGAATCCAATTGTGAACCAAATAATTGATTACCTTGGAAAAAAAGAAAGATGGAATTGAAATCAAATTAGCATTCCAAGATTGAAGTCACAAAGTTCTTCTAGCTAAAATAGCTAAAGACATAGATTAAACCTCATTTGCGAAAATATAAAAAAAATGACGACACAAATGAGATTATTAGCATATTGATCAACTTAACAATGCTAAACAAATCATAATCCGATACTTGTTGCACTAAAGTATCCAACCAGAAAGTTGAAGCGGTTGCAACATCAGCCAAATAAATTACAGGTCTAATAAAAATACCTGAAAATAAATAATTTTCCTTAAATAAGATACAAGTTTCCCATCTGAAGGAAAAAAATAAATACTATTTGCTATAGGAATAGTAGTATATTTAGCAAGAGTAGAGATAGCCCCATTAACTTGGGGGATCTTTCCTCAAAACTTAAAACTAACTGCCGGCAAAGGATACAATTTAAAAGAATAATTTAAAAGGAATAAAAGAAATTCCCGGCCTATTCCATTCCCTAGTATCAGGAACTGGAAAAAAAACTCTGAAAAAAACACAGAAGGTTAATAAGCAGAATTTAACCCCTTAATGACCACAGCACTTTTCCATTTTCTGTCCGTTTGGGACCAAGGCTATTTTTACATTTCTGCGGTGTTTGTGTTTAGCTGTAATTTTCCTCTTGCTCATTTACTGTACCCACAAATATTATATACCGTTTTTCTCGCCATTAAATGGACTTTCCAAAGATACCATTATTTTCATCATATCTTATAATTTATTATAAAAAAAATTATAAAATATGAGAAAAAAAATGGAAAAAACACACTTTTTCTAACTTTGACCCCCAAAATCTGTTACACATCTACAACCACCAAAAAAAAAAAACTAAATATTTTCTAAATTTTGTCCTGAGTTTAGAAATACCCAATGTTTACAAGTTTTTTGCTTTTTTTGCAAGTTATAGGGCCATAAATACAAGTAGCACTTTGCTATTTCCAAACCATTTTATTCAAGATTAGCGCTAGTTACATTGGGACACATATCTTTCAGGAATCCCTGAATATCCCTTGACATGTATATATTTTTTTTTAGAAGACATCCCAAAGTATTGATCTAGGCCAATTTTGGTATATTTCATGCCACCATTTCACAGCCAAATGCGATCAAATACAAAAAATCGTTCACTTTTTCACAAACTTTCGGTTTCTCACTGAAATTATTTACAAACAGCTTGTGCAATTATGGCATAAATGGTTGTAAATTTTTCTCTGGGATCCCCTTTGTTCAGAAATAGCAGACATATATGGCTTTGGCATTGCTTTTTGGTAATTAGAAGGCCGCTAAATGCCGCTGCGCACCACACGTGTATTATGCCCAGCAGTGCAGGGGTTAATTAGGGAGCTTGTAGGGTTAATTTTAGCTTTAGTCTAGTGTAGCAGACAACCCAAAGTATTGATCTAGGCCCATTTTGGTATATTGCATGCCACCATTTCACCGCCAAATGCGATCAAATAAAAAAAAAAGTTCCCTTTTTCACAAACTTTTTGTTTCTCACTGAAATTATTTACAAACAGCTTGTGCAATTATGGCATAAATGGTTGTAAATTTTTCTCTGTGATCCCCTTTGTTCAGAAATAGCAGACACATATGGCTTTGGCGTTGCTTTTTGGTACTTAGGCCGCTAAATGCGCATCACAAGTATTATGGCTAGCAGTCAAGGGGTTAATTAGGGAGCTTGCAGGGTTAATTTTAGCTTTAGTGTAGAGCTTAGCCTCCCACCTGAAACATCAGACCCCCTGATCCCTCCCAAACAGCTCTCTTCCCTCCCCCACCCCACAATTGTCCCCGCCATCTTAAGTACTGGCAGAAACTCTGCCAGTACTAAAATAAAAGCTATATTTACATATGCTGCTCTGTAGGACCCCCCTTTAGCCCCCAACCTGACTGATCCCCCACCAAACAGCTCTCTAACTCTCCCCCTCTGTCTTAATGGCCGCCATCTTGGGTACTGGCAGCTGTCTGCCAGTACCCAGTTTAGAATAAAATTGCTGATATTTTTAAATTTTTCCCCTTTTCTGTAGTGTAGCTCCCTGCCCCACCAAAGACCAACCCCCCACCCCCTCCTAGATACCTTCGATTTATATTTTTTTAAAATTAAAATACCCCTTTCTCAAAATTTTCAAAGTTATATTTTCTGTAGTGTAGCGTTCCCACCCGCTCCCGCCCCGTGCACGTGCCCGCCCGCCGCCCCCCCCCCGTGCGCGCCCCCATCGGCCCTGCCCCCGATCCCGCCCCCCTCTACATTACCCGGCCCATCGATGGCCGCCCACCCGCCTCCCAAGTCGGCTCCCACCCACCAACGCTACCGGCCATCGATGTCCGGTGCAGAGAGAGCCACAGAGTGGCTCTCTCTGCATCGGATGGCCATCTAGAGTTATTGCAGGATGCCTCCATATCGAGGCATCACTGCAATAACCGGAAAGCAGCTGGAAGCGAGCAGGATCGCTTCCAGCTGCTTTCCACACCGAGGACGTGCAGGGTACGTCCTCAGGCGTTAACTGCCTTTTTTTTTTAGGACGTACCCTGCACGTCCTCGGTCGTTAAGGGGTTAAATGTTAGCTAGTCTTAAAATCAAAAGAACTAGTTACTTCAATATCATCAACACTTTTTCAACAAAGAACGAATGTACTCTATTTAAAAATAAAAAAATAGATTTGTTAGTGTCAATATCTGATGAAGAATATTCTGAATGAGAAAAAAACACCATCAGAGAAGGATAATTCAGTATGTTGTTGGTCATTTGAAACTTCATCAACTAAATTAGAAGTTAAAAAACACCTAAAAATTTTATAGAAGGCGGGATGTCAGACAAAGCCTTTAGAATAGAATCAGAAAAATATTCTTATAAATTCCTAAGTATATCTTGTACATAAGATGTAAAAAGAATAGCAATAGATAATGCATAAATACTAATGGACTCTGCATGTAAAAGTTTATCATGGTAACTTATTACAAACCATAGCTAAAGATAAACATTCATAACATTAAAATAAATGAACTTAGCTTTGGTAGAACTGCTATCAGTCATCAGGAATCCCACAGTATTTTCTGATACAGTAACAGTTTTTGGAATATCTTGCAATATGTAATAGAAAAAACAAAATTATCAAATTCCTTAAATGACAGTTTCAGGAATGGGAAAAAATGCAAACAGAACAGGCCTCTAGAAACCAGAAGCAACTAAAAAATGAGACTTAAATAATGTTAAAAAATCTGGCGCCAAGAATGACGCCCACATTTTTTGGCGCCAAAAACGTCTGCAACAAACACGAGAGGCAAAAATGACGCAACTACGTGAAAGCTTCCGGCGTCAACTATGACGCCGGAAATGACGTCATTGACGTCAGACAAACGTCAATCTCGCGCAAAAAAAAGTCTTGCGCCAAAAATGACGCAATAAATTCTAGCATTTTTTGCACCCGCGAGCCTAACAGCCCGCAATTTAAAGGAAAAAAGTCAATTGAAAATTTAGGTAAGAAAAATATTTTAATTCATATGCATTTTCCCAAAAAAAATGAAACTGACAGTCTGAAAGAAGGAAAATAAACTGATTGACCTGAATCATGGCAAATATAAGTGTAAAACATATATTTAGAACTTTACATATAAAGTGCCAAAGCATAGCTTAGAGTGTCATGAATAAAATAAGACTTACTTACCCTCAGACACTCATCTACATATAGTAGATAGCCAAACCAGTACTGAAACGAGAATCAGCAGAGGTAATGGTATATAAGAGTATATCGTCAATCTGAAAAGGGAGGTAGGAGAAGAAATCTCTACGACCGATAACAGAGAACCTATGAAATAGATCCCCTAGAGGAAGACCATGGTATTCAAATAGGCAATACTCTCTCACATCCCTCTGACATTCACTGCACTCTGAGAGGAAAACCGGGCTTCAGCCTGCTGAGAAGCGCATATCAACGTAGAAATCTAGCACAAACTTACTTCACCACCTCCATGGGAGGCAAAGTTTGTAAAACTGAATTTTGGGTGTGGTGAGGGGTGTATTTATAGGCATTTTAAGGTTTGGGAAACTATGCCCCTCCTGTAGGAATGTATATCCCATACGTCACTAGCTCATGGACTCTTGCTAATTACATGAAAGAAAAGACATTTTTGTGACCCTATTTTATGCTTGGTCTGAAAATTTCTGAAGTAATACACAAGACGGTGAAAAAAGCCAGTGGGATGGGGAGGGTTATAGAGCTGTCTGGGGGGGGGAGATTAGTGATGTGGGAGGGAGAGGAAAGGTCACTACACTACAGATGTGTGTGTGTGTGTGTAATATATTTACACAAATAGTGGCCTAAGACTTTTGCACAGTACAGTGTATGTATGTATATATTATATACATACATACACACAGTACTGTGCAAACGTCCACCATTTGATTTGTTGCTTTATATACAGCATTAAATAAAAACAAGAAAAAATCAGCTTCTATAGGTCTAAAGTGGCAAGTATTTAGTGTGACCTCCCCTTACACTTACAGGAATGGAACCCTAATTGATGTCATTGCTAACACCTGTATGTGTCCTACTAATTCATGTTAAAATGATTGCTGTGCAAGACATGGTTTGTGGTGTGAGTGGAGTAAGTAGAGCGCTGGAAACAGTGATTCCAAACACCTCACAGTAAAGAAGTCCTTCAGACTAATTTTGTGTTATACGAAAAAAAGGGGGGGCGGGGCGTGAGGGCGCTAGTGGAAGCTTAAGAAATCCAATGTGTGAATATTTAACACAATGTGTGTATGTATAGTTAAATTTTCCTTGGTTGATTATTCTGAATTATAAAACCAAAGTTTCTATCAGTGTTAATTTATATGAATATTGTGTTGCAATTTGTGTTATATAACATTTAAGATACAGTATGACCATTTATCATGATTTATTAAAATGTGAATAAAGTGCACTTTATGATAGATCTTGTACACCCAAAGTTCCTTGATTATTAGTATTCAATACTATATAGAATCAATGCTTTTACTGAAAATTTCAATACGTTTTAGGTTTTGTATTCAATGTGTGTTAACTTACAAATTCTAAATATAACGATGTTTCAAAGTATCTAAATACAAATACTATATAGGTATATCTATTTCATACAAATATATTACAAAAAACCACTGAGGAGGAGAATAAATCTTAATAAAAGTTATTTATTGTAGCAATATAAAATCAGATTTGATAATATAGAATAAAGGGACGTCTCCCCAATAAAAATGTGTGGAAAATAAAAACTAAGACCTAAAACCAATGGAATCTAAATCCCTAATAGTTTCCCGCAACTCTGTATAACAAGGGAGTCTCTGCAATCAAATTTCTAAGAATTTCCAATTGCCGTATTTTCTTGACAGAAATATTTCCTGTTATGGCAATTAAGGTTTTTACAAAGTCAGTAAAGTTGTATAATATGCAGTCCCAAACTTGGCGGTTCAAAGTGAGAACAGATGAGTGTTATGATACTTAGCGTATGAGTTACCTTCTCCCTTATAGCCGGTTCAGTCACTGCTTCTTTCCTCGATGCGACTGCAAACTCAGACCCGCCGCGTGTAGTCGGCGTCTGACGTCACTGCCTGGTCTTTGATCTTCTGAATCCGTTACAAAGTAACAATTCGGCTCTTTAACTTTTCAGAACCTCTGTGTTCCAACAAGATCCTGCACTTAGTGTTGTACACGCAGGAAAGGAATACTTGAAAGATGTGATGGTAGTGGAAATAACCCGGGTTATACTGTCATAACAGTTTTCCAATTACTTGAAATAAAAGCTTTTGAAGAGTCACTTAGTACCACTGAGGGTCACAGGAATCACTGGAAGCCACCAAGGGTCACAAGAGTCGACGCGTTTCGCTCTTATACAGAGCTTTATCAAGATACTTGTGAGTCCTAAGTGTAGATATTTATAGCTGATGCCAGACTTTGATTGGTTAGTTTTTCAATGGATTAAAGGTGGAATTTTTAACTTACATTCTGTTAAGGTAGAATTTTTGGAAAACTCATACTTGTATCATAATAAATAATCAATCTCCCTTGTTATTTGTGCTTTATATGTCCTATTATCGTACTATTCTTGCTAGTAATGCATGAATTATAAAATAAATATAAAATAAACATATATTATAAGATAAAAATGAAAATTAAACCTCTAATACATCGATATTTCCTCAATTAGAAAATTAAAAGATCAACCAACTTATCCAGTTAATATTGTTGACTTTGTAAAAACCTTAATTGCCATAACAGGAAATATTTCTGTCAAGAAAATACGGCAATTGGAAATTCTTAGAAATTTGATTGCAGAGACTCCCTTGTTATACAGAGTTGCGGGAAACTATTAGGGATTTAGATTCCATTGGTTTTAGGTCTTAGTTTTTATTTTCCACACATTTTTATTGGGGAGACGTCCCTTTATTCTATATTATCAAATCTGATTTTATATTGCTACAATAAATAACTTTTATTAAGATTTATTCTCCTCCTCAGTGGTTTTTTGTAATATATTTGTATGAAATAGATATACCTATATAGTATTTGTATTTAGATACTTTGAAACATCGTTATATTTAGAATTTGTAAGTTAACACACATTGAATACAAAACCTAAAACGTATTGAAATTTTCAGTAAAAGCATTGATTCTATATAGTATTGAATACTAATAATCAAGGAACTTTGGGTGTACAAGATCTATCATAAAGTGCACTTTATTCACATTTTAATAAATCATGATAAATGGTCATACTGTATCTTAAATGTTATATAACACAAATTGCAACACAATATTCATATAAATTAACACTGATAGAAACTTTGGTTTTATAATTCAGAATAATCAACCAAGGAAAATTTAACTATACATACACACATTGTGTTAAATATTCACACATTGGATTTCTTAAGCTTCCACTAGCGCCCTCACGCCCCGCCCCCCCCCCCCTTTTTTTCGTATAAGACATGGTTTGTGCAAGACATGCTTGAGCATTACATACAAATGTGGTATGAGTTTAATTAACTGGAAGCTTGCTAATAAGACAAACTTTCAATCACATCATTCCATTCAAAATGCCAAAGATCACAGAATTTGACATAAAATCATACTTTGCATCAGCAAGGCCACTCTCAAAGGGAAATCAGCAAACAAACTGGATATTCAAGGTGTGGTAGTCAAGCTGTTATAAAGAAATTTGAAGAATCAGGAGAGGTCAAGGACAAAAAGAAGACTGGAAGGGCAAGAAAACATTCAAAATCAGATGAGAAGTTTCTCAGTGTTTCTTCTTTGATAGACTGGAAGAAGTCCAGCAAGGACCTGGCTCAGCATCTGGCAGTTTCATTGAGATGCCAAGTTAACCCTTCTACAGTCCAAAGAAACTTGATAAGGAATGGTCTTTGTGGAAGGGTAGAAGCCAAGAAACCACTTTTTCGGAAGGGGAACAGGTTGAAAAGACTAAGCTCAAAAGGTTTGTGGAAAAAGAGTATTATGGAGTGACTAGTCCAAGTTTGACATTTTCGGGCCCAATCATCGACAATATGTGAGAAGAAGAGTTGGAGAGAGATGGAAGCATTTGCAACCATTTGTCTTATGGATACACTAGTTATATGTAAATAATTTTTAGTGGGAAACCCATAGTTAAATATTTTTTTTATTTGATTGCTTATACCACAATGGGCCTAGATCAATACTTTGGGATGTCTACTTTAAAAATATATCAGTGAAATATATCAGCATTCTACACAGAACAATTTGCCATGATGAACAAGCAGCCAGATGGTGGCAGTTTATTGCTTTGCAATTTTTTCTGTTGTTTATAAATGTTACTTAAGATATCCAAAGCACAGCTTAATAGTGCAACATTCAATGTTAGCTCATTTTAGTTGAATATTGCCTTACATTTTAGCCAGTGGTCGGTAAAATCAGCCAGATGGTGTGCCAACTAAATAGGCCTTGGAGAGAACACTGTATATATAGCTTTGGGCGTCAATTTTGAGAATTTGGGCAGTTCTGCACTGAGCTCTATTTATGCAAACAAATATATATATATATATATATAGTATTTATAGGTAAATAAAGGCTCTTTAAGCTGCATGATTTAAAGACTCCAGGCACAAGCAGGGGGGCATAAAACACCAACAGTGGGTGCAGCTTCAGCCTCAGGACCAAGAGTGTTGTGACCGGAGCTGTGTCGTGGCTGCACACAGGTATACAAACAGCGTGACAGCCCCTGCTTGCCCCTAGTGTCTTCAGCTCGGTGACATTTCTTTGCAGGGAGACAGCGGGAAGACTAAAAATGTTAGCATTGTACTTGCAACAGACTGTATCCTGTGGCCCCTCCTGTGATCTGAGGCTGGAGGAGCACTAGTTTAAAGGATGTGGCGCAAGTCCCAAACTCTGCGGCACAGGCTGGATTGGGATGAGGCGTGGGATGAGGCGTGCCGCGTGTAAATCCAGCATGCAGTCAGAGCACCTGTAATACCACTGTGAATGAAGTGCATTAACACATTAGCTGCCAAAAAAGGTCTACAAATAATTACAGCATAAATGTGGTGCAGTCTTTTCTGGTAGCCAGTGCGTTATGTTATGTATATAGTGTGTATATATACACTGTACTGTTTTTTGTTTTGTTTTTTTACAAATTGCTCTGTTACTTTTATTCTGTCATGAAACTACCTCCTATACCTAAACCATCACACCTACAGTATATATTCAATTCTGCATTAATGGCTCTATTAAACCTATGCCAACAAGAGGCCACAGCAGAAAGCAACCTCCTAGTGGGTGTGAGAGACATAGAGCACAGCCTGTTTCAAAGGGAGTTAATGTAACAGCTTTAAATGCATTAAACTCTTATAAGCTGCTTTCTGAATACACTGTCCCTTCAGGAAAAAAGGAATATATCCTTCTGAGCAGTAAAACAATGTTCAGTATAGTCTACAAAGAGAGAGTTGTACTAGCAAAACAAGAGACTATAGATCACGGGACTTGTAATATATTGCTAGACAGTTTTGTAAACACTTCACTTTTGTACAAACTAATAATCATGAGTATAACAAACAGCATAGGAATTTCCAGTGCAAGCCAGTTGATGCCAAAGCTACTATTGAACAAATGTTAAAAACATGACAACTAGTTGCAACTAATGCGACTGTAACCCCCATTCTCTGTTAAATAAATACTGGAATAATTGGCCAGTGTGTTTTTTTCCTCTGTAACTTGTTACTGAATTAGCCTTCCTTGTATACAACTTGTTTAACAGCAAGAAACATTTTGTAGTTGGAAAAAAGTAAAAAAAAGGTGTAGAGGAAAGCTCGTTTATCAAGAAATTTAGGTAAAGTAAATACAGATGACAAATGTAACTGACATTTTAGGAGCCACTCAAAATACTCAAGAGCCAACTATACTTCTTTGTGAGAGTCAGAAACAGAATTTTAGAAATCACAAATCTACCAAGTTAAAGGGAAAGTCTAGTCAAAATTAAAAACTTTTATGATTCAGATAGGGCATGCAATTTTAAACAACTTTCCAATTTACTTTTATACTCAAATTTGCGTTGTTCTCTTGGCATTCTTTGTTGAAAGCTAAACCTTGGTACGCTCATATGCTAATCTCAAAGCCCTTGAATGCTGCCTCCTATTTTGACCGTTTTTATTTTCATGTGTGCCATATAGATAACATTGTGCTCACTCCCGTGGAGTTAGCGCTGGTTGTCTAAAATGCAAATTTGTCAAAAGAACTGAAATAAGGGGGCAGTCTACAGAGGTTTAGATACAAGGTGATCACAGAGGTAAAAAGTATATTAATATAACCGTGATAGTTATGTAAAACTGGGGAATGGGTAATAAAGGGATTATCTATCTTTTTAAATAAAACAAATTCTGGAGTAGACTGTCCCTTTAAAATGAGTTATAGGGTTTTTTTTATTTAAAAAGCAAAACAAACAAAATGACCTTATTGAACAATGTAAAAATAACATTTTATTGGGGGGGGGGAGTGTTTAAAGGGACATGAAACCCACATTTTTTTTTTCATGATTCAGATAGAGATTACAGTTTTAACCCCTTAATGACCAAGGACGTGTCAGGCACGTCCTACAAATACCGGACCTTAATGACCAAGGACATGCCTGGCAGGTCCTCAGAGGTTTCAAGCAGTGGAAGCAATTGTGATCCCTTCCAGTCACTTTCAGGGTATTTGCAGTGATGCCTCAATATTGAGGCATCCTGCAATACCCTTTTTTGAGCAACCGACGCATCGGCCAGCGATGGTGCAGATCGTTGGTGACGTGGGAGGGATAGGGGGGAGGCGGGTGGGCGGCCCATCGCTGGTGGAGTTCCGGTTCAGGGTGGATGATGGGTCCTGGTGCGCGCATAAGGGGCGGGGGGTGGGACCGCTACACTACGGAAAAGAATAAGTGTAAGGAAAGGAGGGAGAGGGGGGAATAAGTGTTGGGAAAGAGATCTGGGAGGGTATTGAGGGGGGGGGGGGGCAGCTACACTACAGAAAAATGTTTTTTTTTTGTTTTTTTTTAGTAAACTGGGTACTGGCAAACAGCTGCCAGTACCCAAGATGGCGGCAAATAGGTAGAGAGGGTAGGGTTAGAGAGCCGTTTGGGGGGATTCAACACTGCAGAATATATATAAAAAATAATAAAATAAAAATGTATATTAAAAAAGCCTTTTGTTTTAGTACTGGCAGACTTTCTGCCAGTACTTAAAGGGATACTAACCCCACATTTTTTCTTTCATGATTCAAATAGAGCATGCAATTTTAAGCAACTTTCTAATTTACTCCTATTAGCAATTTTTCTTTGTTCTCATGTTATCTTGATTTGAAAAAGCAGTAATAAAAGGTTAGGACCCGGCCCATTTTATAGTTCAGCACCTTGGTAGAGCTGCTGATTGGTTTGCTACATTTAGCCACAAATCAGCAATGGTTTGCTACATTTAGCCACAAATCAGCAAGTGCTACCCATGTGCTGAACAAAAAATGGTCTGGCTCTAAAGCTTACAGTACTGCTTTTTCAAATCAAGATAGCATGAGAACAAAGAAAAATTGATAATAGGAGTAAATTAGAAAGGTGCTTAAAATCTCATGCTCTATCTGAATCATGAAAGAAAAAAAATGGGGTTAGTATCCCTTTAAAGGGTCACTGAACCCAAATTTTTTTATTTTGTGATTCAGATAGAGCATGCAATTTTAAGCAACTTTCTAATTTACTCCTATTATCAATTTTTCTTTGTTCTCTGGCTATCTTTATTTGAAAAAGATGGCATCTAAGCTATTTTTTGGTTCAGACCTCTGGACAGCACTGTTTTATTGGTGGATGAATGTATCTACCAATCAGCAAGGACAATCCAGGTTGTTCACAAAGATGGTCCGGCATCTAAACTTTCATTCTTGCATTTCAAATAAAGATACCAAGAGAATAAAGCAAATTTGATAATAGGAGTAAATTAGAAAGTTGCTTAAAATTTCATATTCTATCTGAATCACGAAAGAAAAAAACTGGGTTAAGTGTCCCTTTAAGATCGCGGTGACAATTGCGAGGTGGGAGAGGTAAGAGAGCTGTTTGAGGGGGTCAAGGAGGGATCAGGGGATGGGATGTGTCAGGTGGGAGGCTGATCTCTACACTAAAGATAAAATTAACCCTACAAGCTACCTAATTAACCCCTTCCCTGCCAGGCATAATAAAAGTGTGGTGTGCAGCGGCATTTAGCGGCCTTCTAATTACCAAAAAGCAACGCCAAAGCCATATATGTCTGCTATTTCTGAACAAAGGGGATCCCAGAGAAGCATTTACAACCATTTGTGCCATAATTGCACAAGCTGTTTGTAAATAATTTCCGTGAGAAACCTAAAGTTTGTGAAAAAGTTAACAATTTTTTTCATTTGATTGCATTTGGCGGTGAAATGGTGGCATGAAAGATACCAAAATGGGCCTAGATCAATACTTTGGGTTGGCTACTAAAAAAAAATATATACATGTCAAGGGTTATTCAGGGATTCCAGATAGATATCAGTGTTACAATGTAACTAGCGCTAATTTTGAAGAAAAAAAAATGGTTTGGAAATAGCAAAGTGCTACTTGCTCTTATTGCCCTATAACTTGCAAAAAAACAACTTGTAAACATTGGGTATTTCTAAACTCAGGACAAAATTTAAAAATTATTTAGCATGGTTGTTGTTTGGTGCTTGTAGATGTGTAACAGATTTTGGGGGTCAAAGTTAGAAAAAGTTAATTTATGCTTACCTGATAAATTAATTTCTTCTATGGTACGATGAGTCCACGGATTCATCCTTTACTTGTGGGATATTATCCCCCTGCTAACAGGAAGTGGCAAAGAGCACCACAACAGAGCTGTCTATATAGCTCCTCCCTTAGCTCCACCCCCCAGTCATTCGACCAAAGGTACAGGAAGAAAAAGGAGAAACTAAAAAGTGCAGAGGTGACTGAAGTTTAAATCAAAAAAATATAATCTGTCTTAAAATGACAGGGCGGGCCGTGGACTCGTCGTACCATAGAAGAAATTAATTTATCAGGTAAGCATAAATTTACTTTTCTTCTATAAGGTACGACGAGTCCACGGATTCATCCTTTACTTCTGGGATACAATACCAAAGCTATAGGACACGGATGAATGGGAGGGACAAGACAGATGCCTAAACAGAAGGCACCACTGCTTGAAGAAATCTTCTCCCAAAACTAGCCTCTCAAGAAGCAAAAGTATAAAATTTGTAAAATTTGGAAAAGGTATGAAGTGAAGATCATTTTTAAAATCCCATGTGGAAGCCACCGCTCTAGTAGAGTGAGCTGTAATTCTTTCAGGAGGCTGCTGTCCAGCAGTCTCGTATGCCAAACGGATGATGCTTTTCAGCCAAAAAGAAAGAGAGGTAGCCGTAGCTTTTTGACCTCTACGCTTTCCAGAATAGACAACAAACAGAGAAGATGTTTGACGGAAATCTTTGGTCGCTTGCAAGTAAAACTTCAAAGCACAAACCACGTCCAAGTTGTGCAACAGACACTCCTTCTTAGAGGAAGGATTAGGACACAGGGAAGGAACAACAATTTCCTGATTAATATTCTTATTAGTAACAACCTTAGGAAGAAATCCAGGTTTGGTACGCAAAACCACCTTATCAGAATGAAAAACAAGATAAGGCGAGTCGCATTGCAATGCAGATAGTTCAGAAACTCTTCGAGCCGAAGAGATAGCAACTAAAAACAGAACTTTCCAAGATAGAAGCTTAATATCTATGGAATGCATAGGTTCAAACGGAACCCCTTGAAAAACTTTAAGAACTAAATTCAAACTCCATGGCGGAGCAACAGGTTTAAACACAGGCTTGATTCTAACTAAAGCCTGACAAAACGAATGAACGTCTGGAACATCTGCCAGACACTTGTGCAGTAAAATTGACAAAGCAGATATCTGTCCCTTTAGGGAACTAGCTGATAACCCCTTCTCCAATCCTTCTTGGAGAAAGGACAAAATCCTAGGAATCCTGATCTTACTACATGAGTAGCCTTTGGATTCACACCAATAAAGATATTTACGCCATATCTTATGATAAATCTTCCTAGTGACAGGCTTTCGAGCCTGAATCAAGGTATCTATGACCGACTCAGAGAATCCCCGCTTGGATAAAATCAAACGTTCAATATCCAGGCAGTCAGCCGTAGAGAAACTAGATTTGGATGCTGGAACGGACCTTGAATGAGAAGGTCCCGTCTCAGAGGTAGTGTCCATGGTGGTAGAGATGACATGTCCACCAGGTCTGCATACCAAGTCCTGCGTGGCCACGCAGGTGTTATCAAAATCACCGAAGCTCTCTCCTGTTTGATTCTGGCAATCAGACGAGGGAGGAGAGGAAATGATGCTAGAGCATCTATCAGTACTGCTTGAGGATCCCTTGATCTGGAACCGTAACAAGGAAGTTTGGCATTCTGACGAGACGCCATCAGATCCAATTCTGGTGTGCCCCATTGATGAATCAATAGTGCAAACACCTCCGGATGGAGTTAGTTCCCACTCCCCCAGATGAAAAGTCTGACGACTTAGAAAATCCGCTTCCCAGTTCTCCACTCCTGGGATATAGATTGGTGATAGATGGCAAGAGTGAGTCTCTGCCCATCGAATTATTTTGGTAACCTCTATCATCGCTAGAGAACTCTTTGTTCCCCCCTGATGATTGACATATGCTACAGTCGTGATATTGTCCGACTGGAATCTTATGAATCTGGCCGAAGCCAGCTGAGGCCACGCCTGAAGCGCGTTGAATATCGCTCTCAATTCTAGAATATTTATCGGGAGGAGAGCCTCCTCCTGAGTCCACACTCCCTGTGCTTTCAGGGAATTCCAAACTGCACCCCAGCCCAATAGGCTGGCGTCCGTTGTCACTATGACCCATGCTGGCCTGCGGAAACACATTCCCTGGGACAGATGATCCTGTGACAACCACCAGAGAAGAGAGTCTCTGGTCTCTTGATCTAGATTTATCTGAGGAGATAAATTTGCATAATCCCCATTCCACTGTTTGAGCATGCATAGTTGCAGTGGTCTGAGATGCAAGCGAGCAAACGGAACTATGTCCATTGCCGCTACCATTAGTCCGATTACCTCCATACACTGAGCCACTGACGGCCGAGGAATGGAATGAAGAGCTCGGCAGGTGGTTAAAATCTTTGATTTCCTGACCTACGTCAGAAAAATTTTCATGTCTACCGAATCTATCAGAGTTCCCAGGAAAGGAACTCTTGTGAGAGGGGCAAGTGAACTCTTTTTTACGTTCACCTTCCACCCGTGAGATCTTAGAAAAGCCAACACAATGTCTGTGTGAGATTTGGCTAGTTGGTAAGTTGACGCCTGAATTAAGATATCGTCCAGATAAGGCGACACTGCTATGCCCCGCGGCCTTAGGACCGCCAGAAGGGACCCTAGCACCTTTGTGAAAATTCTGGGAGCTGTGGCCAACCCGAAGGGAAGAGCCACACACTGGTAATGCTTGTCCAGAAAGACGAAACTGAGAAACTGATGATGATCTTTGTGGATAGAGATGTGCAGATACGCATCCTTTAAATCCACGGTGATTATATATTGACCCTGCTGGATTCATTGGTAAAATAGTCCGAATGGTCTCCATCTTGAAGGATTGGACTCTGAGGAATTTGTTTAAGATCTTGAGATCTAAAATTGGTCTGAAGGTTCCCTCTTTTTTGGGAACCACAAACAGATTGGAGTAAAACCCCTGCCCCTGTTCTGTTTTTGGAACTGGGCAGATTACTTCCATGGTATATAGGTCTTCTACACAGTGTAAGAACGACTCTCTTTTTGTCTGGTTTACAGATAATCGAGAAAGATGGAATCTCCCCCTTGGAGGGGAATCTTTGAAGTCTAGAAGATACCCCTGGGTCACAATTTCTAAAGTCCAGGAGTCCTGAACGTCTCTTGCTCAAGCCTGAGCAAATTGAGAAAGTCTGCACCCTACTAGATCCGGTCCCGGATCGGGGGCTGCCCCTTCATGCTGTCTTGGAGGCAGCAGCGGGCTTCTTGGCCTGTTTACCTTTGTTCCAAGTCTGGTTAGGTCTCCAGACTGACTTGGATTGAGCAAAATTCCCCTCTTGCTTTGCAGCAGGGGAGGAGGAAGAGGGACCACCTTTGAAGTTTCGAAAGGAACGAAAATTATTTTGTTTGGTCCTCATCATATTTGTCCCATCCTGAGGAAGGGCATGGCCTTTTCCTCCAGTGATGTCTGAAATGATCTCTTTCAGTTCAGGCCCGAATAGGGTCTTACCCTTTAAATGGATGGCTAAAAGCTTAGATTTTGATGACACGTCAGCATACCAGGACTTAAGCCATAACGCTCTACGCACTAAAATGGCAAAACCTGAATTCGTTGCCGCTAATTTGAAAAGTTGAAAAGCGGCATCTGTAATGAAAGAATTAGCTAGCTTGAGAGCCCTAATTCTATCCAGAATATCATCTAATGGGGTCTCAACCTGAAGAGCCTCCTCTAGAGCCTCAAACCAAAAAGCAGCTACAGTAGTTACAGGAACAATGCACGCTATAGGTTGCAGAAGAAAACCCTGATGAATAAATATTTTCTTTAGGAGACCCTCTAATTTTTTATCTATAGGATCTTTGAAAGCACAACTGTCCTCAATAGGTATAGTTGTACGCTTAGCCAGGGTAGAAATAGCTCCCTCCACCTTAGGGACCGTCTGCCACGAATCCCGCATGGTGTCTGATATGGGAAACATTTTCTTAAAAGTAGGAGGGGAGAAAAGGGAATACCTGGTCTATCCCACTCCTTAGCAACAATGTCCGAAATCCTCTTTAGGGACCGGAAAAACATTAGTGTAGGCAGGAACCTCAAGATATCTGTCCATTTTACACAATTTCTCTGGAACTACAATAGGGTCACAATCATCCAGAGTCGCTAAAACCTCCCTGAGCAACAAGCGGAACTAAAAGCCGTCATATCTGAGTCTGCCTGAGGGAACATCTTTCCTGAATCAGAAATCTCTCCCTCAGACAGCAAATCCCTCACCCCCAACTCAGAACATTGTGAGGGTACATCGGATATGGCTAATAAAGCGTCAGAGGGCTCAGCATTTACTCTCACACCAGACCTACTGCGCTTCCCCTGCAACCCAGGCAGCTTAGATAAAACCTCTGTGAGGGTAGTATTTATAACTGCGGCCATATCTTGCAGGATGAAAGAATTAGACACACTAGAAGTACTTGGCGTCGCTTGTGCGGGCGTTAATGGTTGTGACACTTGGGGAGAATTAGATGGCATAACCTGATTCCCTTCTGACTGAGAATCATCCTGCGACATACTTTTATTAGCTAAAATATGTTCTTTGCAATTTATTGCCCTTTCAGTGCATGAGGGAATTGGAAAAACGGGGTTAAAGCTTCGATTTGGCCCAACACTTCCACAAGGGCCCACCGGAGTTGGAGCTTGCTGCTTACTTTGCAATTACAACTGCGCAACTGAGGCGCGAAAATAGGCCCCGCCCATCTCACTCAATGTTTTTTAAGCCTAAATGAACCGCAACAGAGCGGTCTCAAACTAGCCATGTGGGTTCTGAAACCCCAAAAAGAAGCCAAGTGTACCCTCAATAAAGTCTCACAAAACGTTATTGTCAAAAACGTTATCAGCACTCCCAGTTCAGAAAAAAATGCCCACAAACATTCAAACTCAGTGCCAATCATTTTTTCATAGCCCAATATGCAAGTCCAGTAATACCCCTCTGTATACTTTAGGATTACTGCTTACCCTTACCCTCATGGGGATACTGTCAGCCTTTCTGAAATAACACAGTCTCTCCAGAAAAAATGACTGAACATACCTCACTGCTATATAGCATGAAAACGTTCCTCACACTGAAGTTTCTTGTACTCCTCAGCCATTCTGTGGGAACTGCTCTGGATCTTAGTGACAAATGCTAAGATCATCAGCCTCCAGGCAGAAGTCTTCATCCATCTTCTGCCTGAGAGTAAATAGTACACACCGGTACCATTTAAAATAAAAAACTCTTGCTTGAAGAAATAAAAACAAACATTTTATCACCTCTTTCGCTTTACCCTTCCTAGTACTTAGAGTAGGCAAAGAGAATGACTGGGGGTGGAGCTAAGGGAGGAGCTATATAGACAGCTTTGCTGTGGCGCTCTTTGCCACTTCCTGTTAGCAGGAGGAGAATATCCCACAAGTAAAGGATGAATCCGTGGACTCGTCATACCTAATAGAAGAAAAGTGTGTTTTTTCCATCATATTTTATCATTTTTTTTGTAGTAAATTATAAGATATGATGAAAAAAATGCTATCTTTAGAAAGTCCATTTAATGGTGAAAAAAAGCGGTACATAATGTGTGGGTACAGTAAATGAGTAAGAGGAAAATTACATTACATTAAAGATGCACCACTGGGAGCTAGCTGTACACATTGTCAAGCCAATGACAAAAGGCATATATTTGCAGCTACCAATCAACAGCTAGCTCTCAGCTCCTGAGCCTACCTAGGTATGCTTTTCAACAAGGATACCAATTAACAAAACAAATTAGATAATAGTAAATTGGAGAATCGCATGCTCTGTCTGAAACATGAAAGAACGAAAAAAATAGGGTTCATGTCCCTTTAATATGCATGAAACATGGGGATTGTTTTTCAATTTCCCTCAGAAACAAAAGGGGGCACCTCATAGGGTAATAATGTCAAGCTAAAACTTGCATATATCATAGATACAGTTACACTCACGTGTTAATGAGCACCACTTATAGTACTCGTATGGCAAGCTGGAATGAGAGTGATCCAGCGCACTTAACCCTGTCAGAGCAGAAACTCGATTGGAGCAATCAGCTCTACCCCGTGCAGGGAAACAGAGCAGGGACCAAAAGGAGCGGTCGGCTGTACTCCGTAAAAGGATGTCCTGTATGGATCTCATTAACACGTGAATGTGGAACTGTATCTATATGATATATCCAAGATTAGGCTTGATGTTATTACCCTATAAGGAACTCCTCTGTTTCTCATTGTCTTTCAGCTATTTGGATTACCAGGACCATTACAGGAGTGCTGCCCTAGGATTGCTTTTATTAAAGGGACACTAAACCCAATTTTTTTTCTTTCATGATTCAGATAGAGAAGCAATTTTAAGCAACTTTCTAATTTACTCCATAGTCCATGTCCCTTTATAAGTTGGCCATTTTAAAATTCAGCACCCTGGACAGCGCTTGCTTATTGGTGTCTATATTTAGGCACCAATCAGCAAGCGTAACCCAGGTTCTGAACCAAAAATGTGCTGGCTCCTAAGATAGCAAGAGAACGAAGAAAATTTGATAATAGGAGTAAATTAGAAAGTTGCTTAAAAATGCATGCTCTATCTGAATCATTAAATAAAAAATTTGGGTTTAGTGTCCCTTTAAGGACACTTCTGCTGTTCCAATATTATTAGTATATTATTGGTGTAGTTTGATATATTGGTATATTTCTGATACATGTGTCATTTGTGTACCCCCTTTTGATTCATTATCAATTTTATATCTAACAAAGGGATAACAGAAACAATCTTTAGACTTAAAGGGGCATAAAAAAATATTTTTCTTTCATGATTCAGACAAGAGCATACACTTTTAAACATGTTTCCAATGTACTGCTATCTAATTTGTTCCTTTCTCTTAGTATATGTTGTTGAAAAGCATACCTAGGTAGGCTAAGGGGGCAGCTATGCACTCCAGGGAGCTAGCTGCTGATGGTGGCATCACATATATGTCTCTTGTCATAGGCTTACTCAATGTGTTCAGCTAACTCACAGTAGTGCATTGCTGCTCCTTCAACAAAGGATACCAAGTGAAGCAAATTTGATAATTGAATTAAATTAGAATTGTATGTTCTATCTGAATCATGAAAAAACATTTTTTGGGATGTCATTTCTCTGCAGTAGCAATTTAGCAGCTACCCTAAAACATCTGAATGCATATTAAGGCACAGTCATTACCTGGTATTTTAATTTCACAGATCTGTAATTCCCTTACATTAGGGATAGTAAACACCAACAACGTTATTGTTTAAAAAGATAGCTAATCCCTTTATTTTCCAGTCCCCAGATTTGCATACCCAACACTTATAGAAATATACTTTAGTGCAAACATCTACTGTACTGTTCTGTATTTTCATTATTTCAAATTGTAACTTTGCATTAAACTTAAAAATAATAATAAAAAAAAAAAAAAGAAATATACTTTTTCTCTATAATTACCTTGTTTCTAAGCTTCTGCTAACTGCCTCCTTATTTCAGATCTTTTGACAAACTTGCATTTCAGGAAATTAGTGCTGACTCTTAAAGGGACAGTCTACACCAGAATTGTTATTGTTTTAAATGATAGATATTCCCTTTATTACCCATTCCATAGTTTTGCATAACCAACACAGCTATATTAATACACTTCTTGCCTCTGCAAACTGCCCCCTTATTTCAGTTCATTTGACAGACTTGCATTTTAGCCAATCAGTGCTAACTCCTAGGTAACCACACGTACATGAGCACAATGTTATCAATATGATACACATGAAAAACGCCCTCTAGTGGTGAAAAATGGTCAAAACGCATTCATATAAGAGGCGGCCTTCAAGGTCTAAGAAATTAGCATATGAGCCTACCTAGGTTTAGCTTTCAAATAAGAATACCAAGAGAACAAAGCAAAATTGGTGATAAAAAGTAAAAAAGTAAATGGGAAAGTTGTTAAAAATTACATGCCCTATCTGTATCATGAAAGTTTATTTTGGACTAGACTGTCCCTTTAAATAACCCCATGTGCGTAAGCACAATGTTATTTACATGAGACACATGAACTAATACCCTCTAGCTGCATTTTTTTTAAAAATGCATTCAGATAAGAGACGGCCTTCAAGGGCTTAAAAATTAGCATATGAGCCTACCCAGGTTTAGCTTTCAACTAAGAATACCAAGAGAACAAAGCAAATTTAATGATAAAAGTAAATTATAAAGTTGTTTAAAATGACATACCCTATCTGAATCATGCTAGTTATTTAGGACTTTACTATCCCTTTATAAGAAGAAATAACGACAACAAAAACTGCATGAGTCATGTAGAATGGTAGAATGTCAGCTAGTTTCCATTGGAAAATAAGCACATTTATTCCTTAAGGAAAAACTAACAATTCAAAAAGAAAAAAAAAGTCAACAAACCACATAAGTTACATAAATAAAACCTCTGACAATGCCCACTATTTATTGAAAATAATATTTTTAAATGTTGCAAATTATGTTTTTAAAAAAAATTCCTCAAGAAGCTCAAATGATTGGCATAACATTTATTTAGTGTTCTTCTACACATAAACCTTTAAAAGTTAAACAGACATATTTAAAGGGCATAATTGAAAATAAGGAAGTAAAATTATTGGCGATTCACCATAAAACGCTATACAATAATTCAATACTTCTCCAACATTTAAAAAGAAAAAAAAAAACCTGCGTTTCTCCTAAGATTGAAAGTTCTTCTGAGCTACAGTTCTCATCTCATTCTGTATTTTATATAATGGTTTGTATTGCGGCTACATTATACCTCTGAATAATGCTGTGGCATATGCTGGCACAAAACAAATGACAATAAATATATTCCACACAGCAAAATAAAAGTTATATATACATAAGATAAGCAAAAGAGCTAACAATCTACAGCAGATAACAGGGGCTAGCAGGTACTTCACAGAAGAGATGTGATGCAAGTGTGCAACACATGCTAATAGCGCTTAGCTTTGCATAAACATACGTAAAATGTGTTGTATGGCGTGTAACATTATTGTAGTAAGTGGCTCTAACTACACATAAGTCATTTTCGCCATTAAAGAAATTAGGTAAGTGTGGGGAACATATTAATATGCATTAAAGTACACTGTAAAATTGTTTTTCCCTTAATGTATTTTCAATGACTTGTTATGCCAGCTGCAGAGTATAAAATGTATGAGAAATTGCATTTTCAGGTTTATTTGTGTATATGAATTAGCTGGTTTTATCTTTTTAAACCACAACCTATTGAAATGGGTTGAGCTTGCAGTAATATCAGATCTAGTTGTATTATCACTTTGTGTACACATACTTGCTTCCTTATCTTATAATTGTCTGGAAAACCAAAGCTCAATATTTAGGGAGGACAATGGAAAACAAACGTTTTTTATTACTTAAAGTGTCAGTAAACCTTAAAAATAATGTTATATAATTCTGCACATAGTGCAGAATTATATAACATTATAAAACATAATTTCCCCTTTGAATTTTTTTTTAAAAAAAAACTGCTGTTTTACAGACCCGCTCTCTGTGATCTTCTGAGCGGTTCTGTTTTTTTCAAACAGCGTATCGGGCCAGCTGTATAGTCACAGCCCGGCCCGACTGCGCCATAGCACTAAGTGCAGCTCGCTCCTGCTCTGTCAGGCTGTGACTATACAGCTGGCCCGATGCGCTGTTTGAAAAAAACAGACCCGCTCAGAAGATCACAGAGCGGGTCTGTAAAACAGCATTTTTTTAAAAAAATTCAAAGGGGAAATTATGTTTTATAATGTTTGCGCTAATATAATGTTATATAATTCTGCACTATGTGCAGAATTATATAACATTATTTTTAAGGTTTACTGTCCCTTTAAATGGATATGAAACTCTTGGTATCTTTATTTGAAAAGCAGGAATATAAGCTTAGGAGCCGGCCCATTTTTGGTTCAGAACATGGGTAGCACTTGATGATTGGTGGCTAAGTGTAAACCCGTAAGCCAGAGCTTTCCAAACTTTTCATGTTGGTGACACACTTTTTAGACATACATCATTTCACGACACAGTAATTCAGTTGTACTTGCAAACAGGAGGTTAAACTAACTTGTTTTAAGAGATACGGTCATATACATAAATTATATAATAACGAAATGTATTTACAAGTAACAGTATGTACTGTATGTGCAAGAATTAAAAAAAAAGTTTAATAACACCAATAGCTACTTACTATATTAATGGGATGTATGAGGTTGATGGGATGAACACAGTTTCTGAGCATTTGGTGGAATATTAGATAAAGATACTCGCATTTCATCATCAAGCATTTTTAAGCTTCCACTTCCTATCCATATATCAAGAGCAGGAGCAGCAATGCACTACTGGGAGCTAGCTGCAACAACAACAAAAAACAATTTGACTTCTGACTTCAGTTCAGCGTTTAAGCTGCCGCCCTCAGAGCTCTGCGAGTCGGACTAACAACTGCCTGCACTGCAAACACACTGCTATACCACTCACTGACTACACGTGCAGTCAGGAGCCAATGTGCCGCCAAAGTCGCCAATGGGAATAGTTTCAGTTCCCACTGAGCTGCGCCAAAAGGTTAAGATGATCTGTGACCCACTAGGTATCCAATCACATGTCAACCATGTGATATGTGTAGCAGGCAGGCGGAAAGTCGGAAACCCCCCAAAAATGTAAAAAAAAAAATGTAAATAAAAAAAAAATTGTGCTGAAGCAGGGACACACCTAGACACTGCCACCGACACACAGGTTGGAAAGTACTGCCCTAAGCTTACATTCCTACTTTTACAAATAAAGATATAGGAGTAAATTAGAAAGTTACTTAAAATTGCATACTCTTTCTGAATCGTGAAAGAAAACAATTGGGTTTCATATCCCTTTAACTAACCTGCACCCCACAGGGAGAATAATTTTGTCTGCTGGCTGTGTTTACATAGCCTGTCAATAGCCTGGACATAAGACCAGAAACTTTCAGTATAGGTGGGGATACCACAGGCTAAATCAGCTATTTAAAATGCCAATATAAGGGTAAAAGAGCTACTTTTATAAACTATTTAATCGTCTCCAGCAGGTAAAATGGATAATTGGGAACAATTTAAAGGGGAGGAAAAATTTGGGTAAACTGACCCTTTAAAGATGAAGTTGACAAGGATTTAGATAGAACAGCTCAAACATACAGATGGGGTCCTGTAGTATTAAGAGGATATTTTCTACAAAACCTTGAAAACTAAACACCACAAAGATGATGATATTATTATTATTATTATTATTATTATTATTAAAGGGCCATTATAATATAAAAATGGCATACACTAAATAATTAGAGGGTGTAATTTTAGCACTAACCACCCAGCAATGCAGTGTTTAAAGGAACAGTCTACATCTGAGTCACCTTAAAGCCGCATATAGCCTCCTGCATCCTTTCTATATCATGCAGCAGTAACAGTAAAAAAAAGGTATTTAAAAATGACTATTTCTGGTCAGTGTGAAATGGCTACCAAGCTCTGCCCACTGATGGCATCACGATCTGGGCTACATTAAAGGCTTCACTAGTTACAAAAGACTCACTAACTGGATTCAACTGACTGCCAATCCTATTCAGCAGAGAGCATCAATGCAGCCCAGAGCATGATGTCATCAATGGGAGGAGCTTTGCAGCCATTTCAAAGTGACCAGAAGCAATATTCATTTTAAAATAACTTTTTTACTGTTCCTGCTGCTGATATAGAAAGGTGTGCAGGATGATATTTGCAGCTTAATCTAAGGCAAGACTTTTAGATGACTAAAGTGTAGACTGCCCCCCCCCCCCGAAAGTACTGCTCAAGAACCACAGAGAACTGCTGATTCGGAGCAGATATAGCTGGTAAGCCAATCAGCAGTGGTAGTCTCATGACCCAGCTGTGCAAGTAGTGCTGTTGCTGATTAGTTCAGCCGCTGTATCCACTCTGGACTAACAATGCTTTGCCGCTTAATTCCTTTGATTGAGTTCTAAATCATCAAATGCCATGTGCTAATGAGTTAGAACATGTAATTTTCGTACTATAATGTCCATTTTTTAATACTAATTATCATAACAATACTATAAAGAAGATACTTTCTACAAACCCTAAAAAAGATTAAAACACAAAGATTAAACTTGCAGTGGTATTTGTAAATAGATATATGGAGTATACCCAAAAAGTTAGACGCCAGGGGTAGAGTTTTAGGAGCCAGTGGCTACCTGGCTCCTGGGTTTGTCGAGCCCTGGAGTAAAGATCATAACATTTACATATAACAGTAAGGGACAAACATAGTAAGGAAGATGTAAGGAACAAAACATAGTAAGGGACAAACATAGTAAGGAAGATGTTATTTGACAGCAATCAATTTGATTTAATTTATGTTTACAAATAGATATTGACTGGACATCTAAGTGGCTAGGAATTCTTTTTTTTTTTTTCTTCAGACATTTGTGTATCTCATAGCAATCATTACAATAGGAAGATTTTCAATGACCAAAATAATTTTCTCTTGTATAAATCCACACGGTGGCCAAAATCAATTCATTATAAGTAATGAATACTGAAAGTTAGTCTTTAAATTAGCACACTGAACAGTATCAATACCAGTTTAGTAACACATACTGGCAACATATCAAAGTCTAGAAATCTGACCTATTACTGCTGTTCTAGCTTAGAGAATGGTACATATTTCCACCATGTGTATAAAATATATTTTGCAATATACACTAATCTCAGATTAATTTACAATATTTTTGAGCGTTGTTCTATTACTGAGTTGACAGGGTGCACATCATTTGCATAAATCACATATGGAAACTCCTTCTAAAACAGACTTTCTTTGCTAAACACACAAGGGGAAAAAAAATCCAAATTTAAAGAACATGTAGCAAAAACATACAAACTACTATATCTTTTATAAACCAAGTTTCTCTAAATAAATAAAACATATCCCACTAATATTAAGAAAAAAAGAATAAACATGGTGCTATACCACTGTTTAAGTGTATGAATTGTTCACCGCTGATTTTCAATGTGTTTTGCTAGCAAAGCCATCCCTATAAGTTTAATCATTTAAATGCAGCTATACTAAAGTAACAAATAAATCTTTAGAGGGACATGAAACCCAAAATGTTTCTCTTTCATAATTCAGATAAAACACACAATTTTTAACAACTTTCCAATTTACTTATTTTACTAATTTTGCTTCTTTTCTTGGTATCCTTTATTAAAGGAGCAGCAATACAGAACTGGGAACAAGGTGGACACATTGAGAAGCCATTAATAGCTAGCTCCCAGCTCCTGAGCCTACTTATGTATGATATTCAACAAAGGATACCAATGGAACAAAGAAAATTAGATAGTAGAATTAAACTGGAAAGTTTTTAAAATTGAATGCTCAATCTGAATCACGAAAGAAAATGTTTTGGGTTTCACATCCTTTTAAAGAACCAAACAAATACACAATCATTGCACAAAATAACCTTCACTGATTTGACTTATCCAAAATGTTACACATGAGGTGAGAAGACAAGTTGCAACATTAAAAAGGAACACATTAACTTGCATTACATTTTGTGCACAAGCAGGTAAACTGTCCTATCTGTATCTGGTTCACCCTACAAACTCATAAATATTTAAGACCCACCAAATGAAAAGGAGGCTATTACAACATTATATATATATATATTCAGTTCCAGACCACCACAATAAAGTGAATATAGTAATAAAGTGAGGCACACATTTTTTTTATTAAGCGTGCAATAGCATGTCTAAAAAAATCAATGTACTTACCTTAATTAAAAATTACTTTAATGCTAAAAAATGCTATCATCTGAGCCTTTATGGAGCTGTAATCTTTTTCTGGTGGTGTGTATATATATGTACTTATGTGTATATACAGTGTGTGTATTATTATATATATATATATATATATATATATATATATATATATATATATACATTAATTAATAACAAGAGTATTGCAGTAATACCTTTTTATTGGACTAACATAACATAGTAAAAGACAAGCTTTCAAGAGATTTCTCTCTGAAGCAATACTGATTATATATATATATATACATTAATTAATAACAAGAGTATTGCAGTAATACCTTTTTATTGGACTAACATAACATAGTAAAAGACAAGCTTTCAAGAGATTCCTCTCTGAAGCAATACTGATTATATATATATATATATATATATACACTGTATTTTTAACGATGGTGTTAGACATATCCCTGTTAATGTGATGATCTTAGCCCTATAATCCTGTCATTTTACACTGTCACATTTCTTCAAATGAATAATAGCATTGGGTTTATACTCAGTAATCATGGTATAAACCCAGTGCTATTATTCATTTGAAGAAATGTGACAGGGTAAAATGACAGGATTATAGGGCTAAAATCATCACATTAACAGGGATATGTCTAACACCATCGTTAAAAAGTAAATAACCGGGAGTCAATGTCACTCACCCCAGAGATGAAGATGCAGCTCTGATGTCCCTCGGTCCCCTCTTATCCAATTGACCAGCTGACTATCACTATGGTGACAACACTTCGATTTACTGCTACTGTCGTACCAACCTCCAGTTGAAAGATGGGTACATCTGGAGGTACTCTGCTCACTTCCGGTAGTCTACAAATTGTACATTTGGCAAGATAGTTTATGGCAATAAAGCTTTTACATTCAAAACAGAAAATTGTCCATAAGAAGTGACGTAATTACAATGTACCCATCTTTCAACTGGAGGTTAACTATTAGGTAATTACACTATAGCCATTTTGTATACTGGCAAGAAAAATATTTTAAGCATGAACATGCAAAAGCAGAAACAACCTCACGGGTGTAGATATTTGATGTATCAGACAAAATTAGTAATTGTGTGTAACTATTATTTGATGATTTTCCGTTTCAGTTATATTATTTAATAATTTCCATTTCCTTGTTATCACAGTAAACTCCTTTCTGAATAATTATTATAATACACTTATATTATTGTTACATGATGCTCTGCTTAGGTAACATAAATAAGCATTGCAGACATATGTCTTTCTATTAATGACATAAGCTTCTTTAACTCCATTGGCTGCCTGAGATTGCTGCAATGCATTTACTTTGCAGCTGTTGTTTGTAGCCAAAGGTTTTCACTGCAATATGGGCGAATTGCCCGAAAGTAAGATGGCGGATGCTGGTATGACGCCACCAATCCTCGTTTTGCATTGTGGGGCGGTAGTAGTAGCATTCTCTAGGGCCAACCGTGACGGGGCAAAAAGTGAAGTCGCTTGAGTGTGTGAGGGTCAGAACATAGCATCTCCGGGGTGTGACTGAGTGGGGACTCGGAGCGACATGGTGGGCGTGAAGGTGATCGCGGGGGATGCGGAGTTCCAGCCCGAGTTGAGCGGGGCCGGCTCCAGACTGAGTGTGGTGAAGTTCACAATGAGAGGGTGAGATCCCCATGCTGTCACGGTCATGCCGGTATATGTGTATACAATGACTGAGTGCTGGTCTAACATTGACACCTGCAAATAATCTACACAATGGACCCGAATCACTTTGTTGTAAAAGCACCACTCTCACTCCGTAACAATTCTGCGTTTGTTTTAGGGAAAAATGTGAAACACTAAACTGTTAATAGGATCGTAAGACCGTCCCCATTCTTTAATGACTGACCTCAACTTGGTGCTCCCTGATTCAGTTTTAAAGTGGCACCTTAGAAAATTTACTTTCATATTTTAAAATTAAAGGGATCGTCTATAAATGATCCCTTTATTACCCATTCCCCAGTTTTGCATAACCAATCACTGTTTATATTAATACACTTTTTACCTCTGTGATTACCTTGTATCTAAGCCTCTGCAGACTACCCCCTTATCTTATTTGTTTTGACAGACTTGCATTTTAGTCAGTCAGTGCTGACTCATAAATAACTCCATGTGAGTGAGCACAATGTTATCTAGATGACACCCACGAACTTGCACTGTCTAGCTGTAAAAATATCAAAATACACTGATAAGATGAGGTTTTAAACGGTTTAGAAATCAGTTTGACTAGGTTTAGCTTTCAAAAAACAATACCAAGAGAACAAAGCAAATTTGATGTTACAAGTAAACTGGAAAGTTGTTTAGAATTGCATGCCCTATCTGAAACATGAAAGTTTAATTTTGTCTAGCCTGTCCCTTTAAATTCCAATCTATTGAAACATATTAACCCTGTTTCAACTGATTTTTTAAAGTAAATGTACATTTTGATGCTAAAGTGCCCGGTTTTTAAAAATTCAATTAAAAACAGGGGCACTTTAATTCATCACAATTTACATTTCACTCCTGTTGTTAAAAAATACTTACCTTTTAAACTTGACAGCAGCTCCTGCTTCCTCCGGTCGTCGCAAGCCATTTCTGACGTCAGAAATGATGGATAGAAAATCTTCAAAAAATGCAGCAGCACCACTTCTCATATAAAAAGTTCCTTTATTAAACACATAGTAGGAGCAGGAAAAATAGAACGACGTTTCGGGTGGTTATCCCTTAGTCATGTTCACATGGGATAACCACCCGAAACGTCGTTCTATTTTTCCTGCTCCTACTATGTGTTTAATAAAGGAACTTTTTATATGAGAAGTGGTGCTGCTGCATTTTTTGAAGATTTTGGATACTGTTTGGATCCTTGCAGTGATCCTGTGCTAGCTTGCACACACCTTGGGTCTGAGTGCTGGATTTCAATCTTATTTTCAGAAATGATGGATAGGTCATCTTCCAATCACAGCTTCCCCCCCCCCCCCCCCCGGGGGAATCGGTGTCTGATTCAACGTGGTGATTGGAGGAAGCCGGATTCCTCATTTTAGACCCAGGAAGAGGCTTTGCAACGGGAGGAGGAGGCTGTGAAGATTTAAAGGTAAGTATTTTTTTACAACAGGAATAAAATGTAAATTTTGATGAATTAAAGTGCCCCTGTTTTTAACCAAATTTTTAAAAACTAGGCACTTTAGCATCAAAATTTACATTCACTTTAAGGGACATTAAACTGCTGGGTACATTTACAGTAGTAGGATTGCTAGTCGCCATTCATTTTTTCCTCCTTTGCCTGTAGCATTGTTTAGAGCCCTTCTCTTATTTTAACTCTTTACAAGTGCTGGTTAGTAAAGCTCTGCATCTTCACTCTGGACAACCCCATCTTGGCGTTTGAAGGGCCATAAGTCATTTTAAGACTGCCATCACAGTCAACACCAGAATTTGTGTTGTTTAAAAAGAAACATAATCCCTTTTTACCCGTTCCCCAGTTTTGCACAACCAACACAGTTATATCAATATACTTTTTACCTCTGTAATTATCTTGTATCTAAGCTTCTGCTGACTGCCCCCTTATTTCAGTTCTTTTGACAGACATGCAGTTTAGCCAATCAGTGCTCAGTCCTAGGTCACTTTACGTGCATGAGCTCAATGTTATCTATATGAAACATGTGAACTAATGCCCTCTAGTGGTCAAAATGCATTCAGATTAGAGTCTTCAAGGTCTAAGAAATTAGCATATGAACCTCCTAGTTTTAGCTTTCAACTAAGAATAGCAAGAGAATAAAGCAAAATTGGTGCTAAAAGTAAATTGGGAAGTTGTTTAAAATTGCATGCCCTATTTAAATCATGAAAGATTTTTTTTTGGACTTGACTGTCCCTTTAACCCCTGCAAAGGTAGAAGTACTGATTGAGACTAGCAGAGTATTTATGGTCCCGAGCGGAATATGCTGCAAATCCAATCAGCAGCTCTAGCTACACATCTGAGTTGTGACCACTTCTAATAAATTCAGTTAAACGTGCAAAATACAAAACAGGAGCTGTATATTTTGCAGTGCCTGCATTGTTCACGATCCCTTAAAGGGACACTGAACCCAAATTTTTTCTTTCATGATTCAGATAGAGCATGCAAATTTAAGCCACTTTCTAATTTATTCCTATTATCAATTTTTCTTTGTTCTCTTGCTATCTTTATTTTAAAAAGACATCTAAGCTTTTTTTTTTATTCAGCACTCTGGACAGCACTTTTTTATTGGTGGATGAGTTTATCCACCAATCAGCAAGAACAACCCAGGTTGATCACCAAAAATGGGCCGGCATCTAAACTTAATTTCTTGCATTTCAAATAAAGATACCAAGAGAATGAAGAAAATTTGATAGTAGGAGTAAATTAGAAAGTTGCTTAAAATGTCATGCTCTATCTGAATCACAAAAGAAAACATTTGGGTACAGTGTCCCTTTAAATTGTGCAAAACAAAAAACCTGCAAAGCTTTAAAAGTTCCACTTTCTTTAACCCCTTAATGACCGGACCATTTTTCAATTTTCTTACCCTTAATGACAATGGCTATTTTTAAATTTCTGCAGTGTTTGTGTTTAGCTGTAATTTTCCTCTTACTCATTTACTGTACCCACACATATTATATACCGTTTTTCTCGCCATTAAATGGACTTTCTAAATATATCATTATTTCCATCATATCTTATAATTTACTATAAAAAAAATACAAAATATGAGGAAAAAATGGAAAAAAACACACTTTTTCTAACTTTAACCCCTAAAATCTGTTACACATCTACAACCACCAAAAAACACCCATTCTGAATAGTTTCTAAATTTTGTCCTGAGTTTAGAAATACCTAATGTTTACATGTTCTTTTTTTTTTTTTTTTTTGCAAGTTATAGGGCCATAAATACAAGTAGCACTTTGCTATTTCCAAACCACTTTTTTTTAAAATTAGCGCTAGTTACATTAGAACACTAATATCTTTCAGGAATCCCTGAAAATCCATTGACATGTATATATTTTTATTTAGAAGACATCCCAAAGTATTGATCTAGGCCCATTTTGGTATATTTCATGCCACCATTTCACCGCCAAATACAATCAAATAAAAAAAAAAAACTGTTAAATTTTTCACAATTTTAGGTTTCTCACTGAAATTATTTACAAACAGCCTGTGTAATTATGGCACAAATGGTTGTAAATGCTTCTCTGGGATCCCCTTTGTTCAGAAATAGCAGACATATATGGCTTTGGCGTTGCTTTTTGGTAATAATAAGGCCGTTAAATGCTGCTGCGCACCACACTTGTAATATGCCCAGCAGTTAAGGGGTTAATTAGGTAGCTTGTAGGGTTAATTTTTAGCTTTAGTGTAGAGATCAGCCTCCCACCTGACACATCCCATCCCCTGATCCCCCCCCTGACCTCCCTCAAACAGCTCTCTTACCTCCCCCACCTCACAATTGTCACCGCCATCTTAAGTACTGGCAGAAAGGCAGAAATCATTTATTATTTTTTTTTTTTTCATACTGTCTGCAGTCTGCATCCCCCCTTACCCCACAACCTCCCTGATCCCCCCCATACATCTCTCTAACCCTCCCCCTCTACCTATTTGCTGCCATCTTGGGTACTGGCAGCTGTCTGCCAGTACCCAATTTGCCCCCAAAAATAGTTTTTTTTTTACTTTTTAGATGAAAAATGTTTTCTGTAGTGTAGCTGGCCCCCCTTAATAATCTACATCCCCCCCCCCCTCCCAGATCCCTTACTACTCAAAGATGATCCCCATCTGCATTGGTTATATATTTTTTTTTTTCTGTCTCTTCCGGTCATATTTTGCGCTGAAATTGCCGTAACTGCTCGGGAATAAAACAGATCTGGAGCATATACATAACGGTCCTCCACAGAAGCTGCTCCCACCCACCAACGAATTTGTGATCGCTATAGACCGATGCAGAGAGGGCCAAAGAGTGGCCCTTTCTGCATCGGTGGGTAAAATAAGGGATTGCAGTGATGCCTCAATATTGAGGCATCACTACAATCCCTTGTAAGCAGCTGGAAGCGATCATCATCGCTTCCAGCGCTTCTAACAACAGAGGACGTACCAGGTACGTCAATTGTCATTAAGGGAATGTTTTTCTATGACGTACCTGGTACGTCCTCTGTCATTAAGGGGTTAATGCAAGCTAAACAAACTAAAGTGCAAGGTATAGCTGTCAAATAGATGAACTGTGAAAGTGCACTGCTTCTGTCACAGGGCGTAACAATATATGCGTACCAAGATGGCAGTTGCCAGTATAAAGATGCCAAACTTTACCAACTGGTTTCTGTAAAAGGTTAAAATAAGAGGACAGTATACACCAATTTTTATATTACTGCATGTAATAGACACTATTATAAAGAATAATATGCACAAATGCTGATCTAAAAATCCAGTATAAAACCTTTTAAAAACTTACTTAGATGCTCCCAGTTTAGCACTTTTGATTGGAACACCCAGGGAAAGCAGACCCCCCCCCTTCCTCATTAAAATACCCTTTACACAAACAGGAGCAAGCTGGAGTAGGTATACATCAGTATACTCCTACAACTTTGGGGCTTGGTTAGGAGTCTGAAAATCAGCACAATGTTATTTAAAAATAAGCAAAACTATAGTTTTACACACAAAAAAAACCTGTATGGGCTATATAAATGGATCATCTACAAAACATCTATGCAAAGAAACATCTAGTGTATAATGTCCCTTTAAACAGCTGCATGTACAGGAGAAACAAAACAATAGCCTGGTGTGTAGTGACCCAGTATCTGTACACAGCAGTTTTAACCCTTTGATGACAGGGTTAATTTGTCTACATCGAACGAGATTTCAATGATGGGATCGGGTCAGGGGGGCGTCCCTGTGACGCTAGGCATGCCCTCCAGACCGCGATCACATCATCGGAAGCGCAGTTGGCTTTAGGACAGCCAACGGTTATGACGTTCTATTTTGTTGTAACAGCACTAAAGCCCAGTATAATTATGACAGAATATAATGGTATTACGGCATTAAAAGGTTAAGGGGTAGTCTACTTGAAAAATGTTATTGTTTAAAAAGATAGATAATCCCTTTATTACCCATTCCCCAGTTTTGCACAACCAACAGTTATATTAATATCCTTTTTACCTCTGTGATCACCTTGTATCTAAGCCTCTGCAGACTGCCCCCTTATATCAGTTCGTTTGACAGACATGCAGTTTAGCCAATTAGGACATACTCCTAAATAGCTCCACAGGAGTAAGCACAATGTGATCTATATAACACACATGAACTAGCACTGTCTAATTGTGAAAAACTTTCAAAATGCTCTGAGATAAGAGGCCTGGGAGAACAAATGCAAAAATTGTCTTTACCAACGTGTGTTGAACCTCTGTCTAGAAAAAAACTTGCCAGTGTATCTAAATTATTCTGCTTTCATGGCTCAGACAGAATTTTCAGTTTACTTCTATAATCAATTTTACTCATGCAAATATTCAGAAATCCAAAGCTTTTCTGGCTCCAAGCAGTTTGGATAAAGGGTTACGTACCTGCAATTGTATATAATGCCAGTGTTTCTAATTCTGTTTTAAAGAGAAATGCAACCCATTTTTTTTCTTCATAATTCAGATAGAGCACTGGTTTTCAAACCTGTTCTCCGACCTCCCTAACAGGCCACATTTTGAGGCTATCTGAACTGGCGCACAGGTGAAATAATCAGCTGATTAGTAAACAGTTATTTTAACTGATCTCATCCAAGATAATCCTGAAAACCTGGCCTGTTGGGGGAGGACAGGTTTGAAAACCAGTGAGATAGTAAAATCGACTTTCTAAACAATATATGCTCTAAGTTCTCTTGGCATTTTTTCTTGAAAAGAATAAAAGTTTTGGAATGTGCTCGTATGTGTAACACTATATAGGAGGAGTTTGGCAAGGATACTTTTAATAATTTTAATAAAACATTTGGGTTTTTTTTTGCCCCTTTTAAAGAGAAAAAAAAACAAGTTTCAGCACACAAAGGGGCATGTTTGTAGCAATTAGCACTGGTCAATAGTGAGAAAAATGGGGCGGTCTAAGATCTCAACATTATTATATATTTTAAAAAATATTTTTTTTCTCAGCATTTAAAAAGGGCTTTGTATATATTTGTACCAAGGGGTGGGTAGGGTCAGGTTGCAGTGTACCAAGGGTTGGGTAGGGTCAGGTTGCAGTGTACTAAGGGGTGGGTAGGTTCAGGTGGCAGTGTACCAAGGGGTGGGTAGGTTCAGGTGGCAGTGTACCAAGGGGTGGGTAGGTTCAGGTGGCAGTGTACCAAGGGGTGGGTAGGTTCAGGTGGCAGTGTACCAAGGGGTGGGTAGGGTCAGGTGGCAGTGTACCAAGGGGTGGGTAGGGTCAGGTGTCAGTGTACCAAGGGGTGGGTAGGGTCAGGTTGGCAGTGTACCAAGGGGTGGGGTCAGGTTGGCAGTATACCAAGGGGTGGGTAGGGTCAGGTGGCAGTGTACCAAGGGGTGGGGTCAGGTTGGCAGTGTACCAAGGGGTGGGGTCAGGTACCTGTGTAGGGTAGGGATAGGTGCTGTATATCCTCCAGCCTCTCTTGGGGAAGTAGTAAAAGCACAGTTTCAGATCTCTCTATACTTCCGTCTGGGACAGGACAATCCTTGATTGCTGAGTTCCATTTCCCTGCTGCCATACTGTTGTACTAATGGCTGCCTATAGCAATGTGTTGAACACTGTAAAATGTTTAAATACATAATTAAAGGGACAGGATAATCAGGCAAGCAGCATCTAATTGTAATTGAATTACTGCATTTAAAGTTGATTCAGGAAAACCCTTTCAAAAAGGCTGGGCTCTCTGTCTCACTGGGAGTGGGCACCTTCACTGGAAGGTAAGTTCTTCTGCTGCCCTTTGGTTACATAGATTGTCTGTAGTCATTACTGAGTATTACAATTATCAGTATAGGTGGAGGTTTCATCTAGAAAAGCAGCTACTTCAAATGGCACAATAAAGAAAAAAGAGCTGTTTGTAAACAATTTAATATACTCCAGTAGGATAAGGTAAATGTTGTCACTAAGGTATGTAAATGTAGTGGTGCTCCAGAGCAGAATTTAAAGGGACAGTCAAGTCCAAAAAAAACTTTCAGGATTCAGATAGGTCATGTCATTTTAAACAACTTTCCAATTTACTTTTATAACCAATTTTGCTTTGTTCTCTTGGTATTCTTAGTTAGAAGCTAAACCTAGGAGGTTCATATGCTAATTTATAAGACCTTGGAGGCTGCCTCTAATCTACATGCATTTTGATAGTTTTTCACCACTAGAGGGTATTAGTTAATGTGTTTCATATAGATAACATTAAGCTCATGCACATGAATTTACCATGGAGACAGCTCTGATTGGCTAAAATGCAAGTCTGTCAAAAGAACTGAAATAAGGGGGCAGTCTGCTGAGGCTTGGATACAAGGTAATTACAGAGGTAAAATGTGTATTATTATAACTGTGTTCGTTATTCAAAACTAGGGAATTAGTAATTAAGGGATTGTCTATTTTTTTAAAACAACAATAATTCTGGTGTTGACTGTCCCTTTAACAATGTGTTTAACCTCTTTGTGTGGTTTAAACACATATTTGCAGCAGAGCAATAGTAAAATGCTCCCACATAGGGGTCTACAAACCCAGGGAGCAATTGGCTTTTAGAATTGTACTCCTGGCTCCTAACTTTTTTCGTATTATTCTCCATATTCCTATATACAAATACCAATGTCTGGCTCCTAAATATTGTTACTAGTTCCTAAATTTGAAATGGGTTTGTTGACACAGTATGTAGGTCTCATTTTAAAGGTACATGGAAGTCAATATTAAACTTTCACGATTTAAATAGTATGCAATATCCAGTGTACTTTTGTTATCAAACCTCTTTGTTGGTCTTGGTATTGTTTGTTGAAAATTCGTTCATTTTTTTGCGACCATACCTAGGGACACTTAGGAGCGTGCATGTTAAGCACTGTATGATAGCACTGTTTGCAGCCATGTATAAGAATTAGACGTGCAATTTGTTAGTTAAATGAATGCCAGAAATGGCCGCTGCCTGTGTCATTCGGTTCTTGGTCACACAGGATTTATTATGGACAAATGTGTGGTGCTCTTTCTTCCTAATAAATCCAGCCCCGGAAACAACTGAATGTCCCCAAATCTCAGCCACTTTCAGCATTCGTTTAAAGGGATATGAAACCCAAGATTTTTCTGTCATGATTCAGATAGAGCATGCAATGTCAAACAACTTTCCAAGTTTGTTCTTTCCACAGAAAATTTTCCAGCTGTGTGGCACTATGAAGTAGCCGGGTGGGAGCAGTGTAATATTTTCTAATATTCTATTTATTATATCTGTATTCTATATCATTTTCTGCTATCCAAAGCACACATTGATTGCATAATTTAACAAATGTATTTAATGATAATTTGTGCAATAAAAATTGAACATTTGTAATATTAGCTAATTTTAGCTTAATATTGGCTAACATTTTAGCCGCTCGGTCAGTAAAATCGGCTGGGTGGTTCACCCGCTAAAAAGGTCCTGGGGAGAACACTGTTCTTTATTTTGGAATCCTTTTTGAAGATGTAGCAATGCCCTACTGGGAGCTAGCTGTACACATCAGCAATCCAATGGCAAGAGGCATATATTTCCTGCCACCAATCGGCAGCTAACCCTCAGCTTCTGATTCTACTTGGGTATGCTTTTCACCAAGCTATACCAAGAGAACAAAGCAAATCAGATACCAAAAGTAAATTGGAAAGTTTTTAAAAATTGTATGCTGTATCGGAATCATGAAAGATAGTTTTTGGGTTTCATGTCCTAGTGAATAACCCGTTGTGCATATCTGATAACTATTACAATGTTGCTATTTAGTGCTCAAGACACGTGCACTCCTGAGCCTCCCTAGATATGCTCCTCAACAAAGGATACTAAGCACAAATTAAATTTAATAAGTCTATAGGATTTTTTTTTTATTGCATGCTCTATCCTGATTATAAAACATTAATCCCATGTCCCCTTTAATCTTTTTAACAAAACTATTTTTGTAAAGTACAGAGAGTAAACGAAGATCAGCATTTACCACTGATCTATGAATCACTGTTGTTGTCGCTTGGACTTTAAAATAAGCGTGTCTAGCTTACTTGTATCCTGATTAAGCTTATTAGTCCCTGATAAAAGTACAAGTGGGATCTAGCAAGATTAACGCTGTCCTCCGTTTTGTTGCACAGTTTTGCTGTTCATAGAGTTTGGGTGAGCTAACGCAGAATGCTTGATGTATGTTTCCAGGTGTGCGCCGTGTGTAAGGATAGCGCCTGTCTTCACTACACTGAGTAATAAGTACCCACAAGCAGTCTTTCTGGAAGTTGATGTGCATCAGTGCCAAGTAAGTAGAATTAAACAGCAGAGCTTTATCCTGTCTAAGTATTTATTTTTAAAGGGACAGTAAGCAATTTGAGACTTTAATATAAAATGTTTCGTTATGCGTAATGAAAAAAACTTGGCAATATACTTTTTTTTTGCTCCCTTTTCATGTAATTTAGCTATGAATATTGTGGTGTTGTGTGGTTTTGTTTTTTTTGTTTTGTTTTTTATTCTTAGAACTTGAAATGCATCCTGCAGACTTCTTAAGGCTAACCCCGCTACACATCTGTCCCTAATTGGTATTAACTGATAATTACAAAAAGTGTTTTTTATACTATCAATATGACTGTAGCTATCCTTGTCTTCAGATTTAAGCCCAGATTGTCTCCTCCAAATAAGGTGGGCAGAGTTTGGCTATTAAAAAAATCACACATCTTAAAGGGACACTGAACGCAAATTTTTTCTTTCGTGATTCAGATAGAGCATGGAATGATAAGCAACTTTCTAATTTACTCCTATTATCAATTTTTCTTCGTTCTCTTGCTATCTTTATTTGAAAAAGATGTCAGCTGTTGTTTGGTTCAGCACCCTGGACAGCACTTGTTAATTGGTGTGTGAATTTATCCACCAATCAGCAAGAACAACCCAGGTTGTTCACCAAAAATGGGACGTCATCTAAACTTACATTCTTGCTTTTCAAATAAAGATACCAAGTGAATGAAGAAAATTTGATAATAAGAGTAAATTAGAAAGTGGCATAAAATTGCATGCTCTATCTGAATCATGAAAAAAAAAATTTGGGTTGAGTGTCCCTTTAATTTTTTCAAAAAGTTTAGACTGGCTGAAATGTTATTCATTAGCAACGCAACAGAAACGTATTGTAATCACAAGGCGCTCCATGTACGAAGCAGCGAAAGCTGCTCCGGAGCCTTTGCGGGGCAGGTTCGCATATGCGAGCCTGCTTCCCGCAATGTAAGAAGCAGCGGTCATTAGACCGCTGCTTCCTACAGCCTACGCCACCTCTTAGGTGGCGAAGCAAAATCACCTTGTTTACTGTCCCTTTTTAGTCCTTTATTATTAAAGGAACAGTGAAGGCAGAATTAAACGTTAATGATTCAGATAGAGCATGCAATTTTAAACAGCTTTCCAATTTACTTCTATTATTTATTTATTTTCTTGGTATCTGACTAAAGCTAGGTAGCTTAGGAGTGTGCACATATCTATGGCAGCAGTGTTTTGCAACAATGTATTACATTGTTGCAAACACTGCTGATAGATGGATAAAGACACATGAACGCGTCTGAGCTCAAATAGGATTACTCGTTAACAAAGGATATCAAGAGAACTAAGAAAAATTGAAAAAGTTGTTTAAAATGTCATGCTTTTTCCAATCCATTTGTTTAATGTTGACTTTGCTCTCCTTTTTAATTGTATAAAACACATTAACTGATCTTGTGCAGTATAAAGTAGTTTGAGTAGGTGCACACAGATTCCTAGTAAGTTTTTCTTGCAATAGTTACTAGGATGTTTACCCAACACACATTTGTGTATATTTTATCAATGTTGTTAATAGGTGTGGTTTTAAATTGTATAAGCAGTAGTCAGACAGGCTATGTGATCCCCATTCTAATGACTGAGCATTAACATGATAGTAAGAACTGAAATGTGCATCTTTGCATTTCAATTTTAAATAGAAACATGTTTGCTACTTAGGGGTCGATTTATCAAGCTGCTGCGGACAGTGGCGTACATATGCTCCCCTGTCCGCTGCAGCTCGCCTTTGGCGGGCTGAATTCTGCTGCCGGAATTCAGCATTGCACAAGAACGCAATTTTGCTCTCTTGTGCAACGCTGCCCCCCTGCCCACGCACAGCCAATTACGCGTGGGCAGGGGCTGTCAATCTCCCCGGTCGGACGAGACCAGGGAGATTGAAATTCGCCACTTAAGAGGTGGCAAGAGGTTAGCGGTCTGATGACGGCTGCTTGTCCAATACAGACTGCATGTTCTCTTGTGAGAACCTGCAGTCGTAGGGGGTCGAGAAGGCTGGTGAAAGCCTTTGATAAATCTACCCCATACTCTGGTGCTCAAGGCATGTGCAGAATATGTGCATCTCTATTAACCCCTTAACGACACCTTACCCTGTACAACGCTGGTCGTTATGCCCTTAAAGGGACACTGAACCCAAATTTTTTTCTTTTGTGATTCATAGAGCATGAAATTTTAAGCAACTTTCTAATTTACTCCTATTTTTAAATTTTCTTTATTTTCTTGGTATCTTTATTTGAAATGCAAGAATGTAAGTTTAGATGACCGCCCATTTTTGGTGAACAACCTGGATTGTTCTTGCTGATTGGTGGATAAATTCATCCACCAATAAAAAAAAAATGCTATCCAGAGTTCTGAACCAATAAAAAAAGCTTAGATGCCTTTTTCAAATAAATATAGCAAGAGAACGAAGAAAAATTGATAATAGGAGTAAATTAGGAATTTGCTTAAAATTGCACGCTCTATCTGAATCACAAAAGAAAAAAAAATTAGGTTCAGTGTCCCTTTAAGGACCTGCGACATACCCTGTACGTCGCTGCAGTCCTGGGCTTCTCTCTGCCGCAATCTCGCTCAAAATAGAGGCTGATCTCTACACTAAAGCTGAAATTAACCCTACAAGCTATCTAATTAACCACTTCACTGCTGGGCATAATACAAGTGCGGTACGCAGCGGCATTTAATTCCCTTCTAATTACCAAAAAGCAGTGCTAAAGCATATAGGTCTATTTCTGAACAAAGGGGATCCCAGAGTAGCATTTACAACCACTTTTAATTTCAGTGAGAAACCTAAAATTGTGAAAAAGTGAACGTTTGTTTTTTTATTATTTGATCGCATTTGGTGGTGAATGGTGACATGAAATATACCAAAATAACCCTAGATCAATACTTTGGGTTGTCTGCTAGGAAAAAAATATATAGTTTTGATAGGTTAATATAAAAAAAGGCTCTATTTCTGTTTAAATGTAGTGATGGCAAAAATGCTCTGGTCTTTTAGGGAAGTTTTTGTCTGAAATGCCCGGTCCTTAAGGGGTTAAAGGGTCAGTATAGTGATAAAAGTTTATGCTTGTCTTTGCAGGGGTTAAATACATATATATGCAGGGTTGATAATAAGTTTTCATGCTCTAATTTTTTCACTATAATGGCCTTTTAAACAGTAAAGGGACACTAAACGCCAATTATAAACGTCTGTCTAATCATGGTTGCAGCCGTTTTGGAACCTGTTACACTGCAGGTATGTGAAGGAGAGTTGCTTCACATGTGCAAACACATCCGCACTGGAATAAAGCGAAAGCTGGATTTTAACATGGCGGCACCAATGACTAGAGAGGCGCATGAAATACTGTCTGATGTCCCTTTTAATAGCTTTTACTGCAATATTTTATGCTGATAGAAACATATTGCAAAATGCTGTTATTCAAAATGTAAATTAATGCACAACTCAATTTTGACTATGTCCCTTTAAACATTTTATGACTGCCCAAGTGTTTTATAAATTGGAAAATACCAAAAAGCCTCCACCTGAATTAGGTGTTAGATAATTTTTCACAGAAGCAAAATATGTGATAAATGAAATGTAAAACAATAAATGGCAGTTAATTAACTTCACCCAGTCGAGTCGCGTATAACAGGTTATTTTTATGCAATGCCCTGCACTTTACATTGTGTTTTTGTTTGTTTATATAATATTTTTCTTTCAATTCTAGGGAACAGCCGCTGCCAATAATATTTCTGCGACACCCACATTTTTATTCTTTAGGAATAAAGTAAAGATTGATCAGTACCAAGGAGCAGATGCTTCTGGCTTAGAGGAAAAAATTAAACAACATTTAGAAAATGATCCTGGGAATAACGAAGATACTGATATACCAAAAGGCTATGTATGTATTTTATTACATTAGAGCTTGCCAGGCGTGCCAGGGAGCCTCATTATTTAATGCTTAATAGGAAATTGTTATAATAATTCTGCACAATTTAAAAAGTATGCAGTGATAATTGAACTAATCAATTGGAATAAAAAAAAATAGATTTTTTTTATTACATCACATACTTCCTAAATGTATTTATTTTTGTAATTAAAGGGACAGTAAAGTCATAATTAGACATTCATGATTTAGACAGAGCATACAATTTTGAACAACTTTACAATTGACTTCTATTATTTAATTTGCTTCCTTCTCTTGTTATCCTTTGCTGAAAGGTTTATCTAGTTAAGCTAAGAAGCAGCAAAGAACCTAGGTTCTAGCTGCTGATTAGTGGCTGCATATATATACCGATTGTCATTGGCTCACCCATGCGTTCAATTAGAAACCAGTAGTGCATTGCTGCTCCTTCAACAAATGATACCAAGAGAATAAAGCAGACTTGATAATAGAAGTAAACTGGAAAGTTGTTTAAAATTGTAAGTTCTACCTAAATCATGAAATACATTTTTTGAGTTTCATGTCCCTTTAATGCAAAACCAATAGGTGTAGATGCTGTGGTTTCATCGATATAAAAGCAGAACTAAGAGCTTTGTAAACCTGGATGCTTTTCTAATGTCTTTACCCACCACCTAGTTTCTGTATTTAAATTATTACCTCAATGTATAGACTCAGTATGTGCTGGTTTTGCCTCTGCACTGATTGTTAGGCACTCCGCTTGCTTTTGATGCTGATCTAATTGTTGTGGAGAAAAAAAAAAGCTAAACCACCCTTTTTAACCCCCTCTATATACACAATTTACCTCACAAAGTGTCTTTTAAAGAATGCATTGGAGCTTTGTAGCCCAATATACTTTTGACTTCATGACACATGCGTAAACATAATGTTATAAAACGACTGGACCTGTTGAGATGCAACAAACTTGAAACCTGCCAAAAATCTGATGATTCCCAAGCCCTTAAAGTGAAAAGTCCATTTTTTTAAAAAAAATACTATTAAAAACAGGGGCACTTTCATTCATCAAAGTTTACAAATCAGCCATTTTAATTAAAAACTTACGTTTTCATAGCCAGAGCAGCTTCCCCCCTCCTGGAAATCCTCTCTTCACACGTCAGCAATGACTAATCCGGCTTCCTCCAATCACAGTATGGCCTCAGGCAATAACCACCCTGGGGGGGAAGCCATGATTGGAGGAAGCCGGATTAGTCATTGCTGACGTGTGAAGAGAGGATTTCCAGGAGGGGGAATCTGCTCCTGGCTGTGAAAAGAAAAAAAAGTAAGTTTTTATTCAATGAAAGTGCCCCTGTTTTTAATAGTATTTTTAAAAAACGGGCTTTCATTCATCAAAGTTTACCTTCACTTTAAGTTAAATTCACTGTCACGCTGACTCCGATTATTTTTTTTTTATTGCACAAATTATCATTAAATACATTTGTTAAATTATGTGATTAATTTGTGCTTTGGATAGCAGAACATTATATAATATTTGAAATTACTACACTGGCCCCACCCGGGCTACTTCATAATGCCACATCTGGCAAAACATTCCGTGGAGAACACTGCCCTTTGATTGTATTAGTGCACCATTTATTTTTATCATATACGTGTTATTCACTATTTTATAACGTTACCATCTTATATTGTATCCTAATATTTGGCTGTCCTGATTTAATTTTTTTTATGCTGCCTAGCTTATCTGCCTAACGGTACATGAGATCAGATAAGTCATCGGTTAGATATGTTTGTTTTCAGCTTTTCAGTAATTTGTTAGTATATTTTCAGGATTTTCTCTTAACTTTTATTTTTGCTTACAGATGGATTTAATGCCGTTTGTAAACAAATCTGGTTTTGAATGTCTTAATGAAAGTGATGACAATGGGTTTGAAAATTGTTTACGGAAGGACCCTACATACCTCGAATCGGACTGCGACGAACAGGTGGGTGAGGACGATCTGTTATATGAAGCAGCAGATGATTTACAGTGCAATGGGATTTTGCTCTGTCTATCAAAAGTAACCATATGGTATCTGGCTATAATGATTCTCTACAAACTCTGAATCTGTACTAAATTATATCAATTCTCAAGTTTTAAAGTTGATTTGTAAATCGGGTGTTTTAAGGTTTTAAATTATATACTATGGAACATTTTACAATTAAGTTGTACATTTTTTATTCTGAAAATCACGGGAGCCATTGCTCCAAAAATTGTACTTCTGACTGCATTTTGCATTATTCTACATATATTTTTAAGAAGCTGCTAAAATTGTGTATGGCGCATCTATTTAATTAAAATTTGCCAGCACCTGTACTAATACATTTTACTACTATGATGTATGTAAAGATTTTCTTGGTGTTACACTAGACATTTTATTATCTTTTCATTAAAGTTTAGAATTTTGCTTTTTGAAAAAAAACGTCAAAGGCTTTTTTTTTTTTAGATTACCGCTAAAACTACAGCACCCACACTATATGGCCAAAAGTATGTGGATATCAGACCATCGCATGTATATATGGTTAAAATTCACTCAGTAGGTCCAAAGAGTTGTTAAACCCTAAATACATTTTATGATCTACCTCTAGCTACGGGTGCTACCATTTTGCAACTTATGTTTCACTGTAGGTAATTGAAAAAGAGTTGCTGCACATGTGATTAGTATTTAATGCCCTTTAAAGACTCCATAAAACATAACAAAATAACCCCTACAAGCACATTTAAAAAAAAAAAAAAAGAGGTTTTATAATTGCAGATATTCATAAACTACTTTTATTTGGATAGCTCTTTGCTACATTGTATACCCCCCTTCAATGCAGCATATTGGGAGTATACATTTGAATTTCTCTTAAAGGAACAGTCTACACCAGAATTTTTATCATTTTAAAAGATAGTTAATCCCTTTATTACCCATTCCCCAGTTTTGCATAACCAACACTGTTATATTAACCCCTTAATGACCGGACCATTTTTCAATTTTCTTACCCTTAATGACAATGGCTATTTTTACATTTCTGCAGTGTTTGCGTTTAGCTGTAATTTTCCTCTTACTCGTTTACTGTACCCACACACATTATATACCGTTTTTCTCGCCATTAAATGGACTTTCTAAAGATACCATTATTTTTTATCATATCTTATAATTTACTATAAAGAAAAATATAAAATATGAGGAAAAAATTGAAAAAAAACACACTTTTTCTAACTATGACCCCCAAAATCTGTTACACATCTACAACCACCAAAAAACACCCATTCTAAATAGTTTCTAAATTTTGTCCTGAGTTTAGAAATACCCAATGTTTACATGTTCTTTGCTTTTTTTGCAAGTTATAGGGCCATAAATACAAGTAGCACTTTGCTATTTCCAAACCACTTTTTTTCAAAATTAGCGCTAGTTACATTGGAACACTGATATCTTTCAGGAATCCCAAAATATAACTTGACATGCATATATTTATATTTAGAAGACATCCCAAAGCATTGATCTAGGCCCATTTTGGTATATTTCATGCCACCATTTCACCGCCAAATACGATCAAATAAAAAAAAAAACTAAAATTTTTCACAATTTTAGGTTTCTCACTGAAATTATTTACAAACAGCTTGTGCAGTTATGGCACAAATGGTTGTAAATGCATCTCTAGGATCCCCTTTGTTCAGAAATAGCAGACATATATGGCTTTGGCGTTGCTTTTTGTTAATAATAAGGCCGTTAAATACTGCTGCGCACCACACTTGTAATATGCCCAGCAGTTAAGGGGTTAATTAGGTAGCTTGTAGGGTTAATTTTTAGCTTTAGTGTAGAGATCAGCCTCCCACCTGACACATCCCACCTCCTGACCCCCCCCCCCTGACCCCCTCAAACAGCTCTCTTCCCTCCCCCACCTCACAATTGTCACCGCCATCTTAAGTACTGGCAGAAAGTCTGCCAGTACTGAAATAAAAATATTTTTAATTTTTTTATTTTATTTTTTCATACAGTCTGCAGTGATGGATCCCCCCTTACCCCACAACCTCCCTGATCCCCCCCCCTCTATCTATTTGCCGCCATCTTGGGTACTGGCAGCTGTCTGCCAGTACCCAATTTGCCCCCCAAAATATTTTTTTTTTACTTTTTTTATATGAAGTATTTATTTTCTGTAGTGTAGCTGGCCCCTCTAAATAATATACATCCCTCCCCCTCCCAGATCCCTTACTAAAGAAAGGAGATCCCCTGCATCTACATTGATGTTTTTTTTTTTGTTTTTTTTTAAAGTTGCAAGCATATTTTGCACGCGCGCGCACCCGCCCCTCCGCCCCCCCCGGCCGCAAATGCGTTCCCAGCACAAACTGCCGACAATGTTAGTTCGATTGGGGAAAAACACAACTAAGGTACATAGTGCCAAAAGCTGCTCCCACCCACCAACGACTTTGTTTACATCCATAGCCGATGCAGATGGGGCCACAGAGTGGCCCTTTCTGCATCGGTATGTTAAATGGGGGATTGCAGTGATGCCTCAATATTGAGGCATCACTACAATCCCTTGTAAGCAGCTGGAAGCGATCAGGATCGCTTCCAGCACTACAGACAACAGAGGACGTACCAGGTACGTCAACTGTCATTAAGGGAAGTTTTTCCTATGACGTACCTGGTACGTCCTCTGTCATTAAGGGGTTAATACACTTTTTACCTCTGTAATTGTACCTTGTATCTAAGCATCTTCTGACAGCCTCCTGATCACATGACTTTTTATTTATTATCTATTGACTTGCATTTTAGCCAATTAGTGCAGTGTCTGCCACAACTCATGGGTGTGAGCACAATGTTATCTCTATGGCTCATGTGGATTAGCAGTCTCTTGTTGTGAAAAGCTAATAAAAAAAAGCATGTGATGTGATAATAGGCTGTCTGTAGTGGCTTGGAAACGGGCAGAAATTTAGAGATTTAAAGGCTATAAAGTGTATTAATATAACAATGTTGGTTTTGCAAAGCTGGAGAATTGGTAGTAAAGGCGTTAACAATCTTTTTAAACAATAACCATTTTGTTGTAGACGCTTCCTTTAAAGGACCACTAAACACAGCAGAATGGCATACGGTAATCAATATATGCATAATAAAGAGAAAATGTAAAAGCACAGAATTTCAAATGAGTAGTAATTTTTTTCTAACAAATGTCAGTTACATTTTCCTTCCCACTGCATCATGTGACAGCCATCAGCCATTCACAAAATGCATATACGTATATGATGTGAATCTTGCACATGCTCAGTAGTAGCTGGTGCATCAGAAAGTGTGCATACAAAAACTGCATATTTAAATAATGGAAGTGAATTGGAAAGTTGTTTAAAATTGTGTTGTCTATCTGAATCATGAAAGTTTAATTTTGACTTGACTACCATTCAAAGGACCACTGACATCAATATTTTTATATTCACACTTTCTGAGGCATCAGCTACTACTGAGCATGTGCATAAGTTCACAGTATATACGGATATGCATTTTGTAATTGGCTGATGCATGTCACATGAGGTAGTGAGAAGAAAAATTAAACTAACTTTGAGATTTGTCAGAAAGAAATCTACTATTTATGTGAAATTCAGACTGTGCTTTTGCATTGTCTTTTTATTTTAATTTGATTGTTGCACTTTTAGTGGTCTTAAGTGTTTTAAACCAGAAATTGCCTTCAAATTTCATGTCTGGATGAGATCTTAAACACTCGCATAAACTTACATTTTTTGCCTTTTAATATTTTAGTAAAGTGTATGATATTATACGCACCATTTTATTATGATTGTGGTACAGTGAGTATATGACATGACAGTTACATAGACAACCGTAATTGTTACTTTTTATACATATTATTGTTTTATTTGTAACCCAGTTATAAGAAGACAGAACTATAACTAGAAGCTGCCTGCTAGCTCTCGCTTCTTTTTGTACATTTTAGTTTTCAGCAAAAAAATGTATTCCTTTTGCTGACTCATTTACCCCCTTATTTCTGTTTAGCATTGTACATTTGTTGTCCTGTGCTTTGCTTGAATTTTAATAAATTATAGATGGATGGTTTGAATGTTTTGTTTAATGTGAAAAGGGGTAAAAAAAAGTCTGGCATTATCTAAGTTTTAATAAAATTGGGCATTTCTTTTAATTTCACTCAGCTCCTGATGACTTTAGCTTTTAACCAACCCGTTAAGTTATACTCCATGAAGCTTCAAGGACCAGATAATGGTGAGTAATTCTAAGAGTATTATATTGTGCGTTTACTACTGTGCCAACAGCTGTCAGTGGATTTTCTTTCTCATTAACTGCACTCTCCTAGTTATAAAGTAGTATTAAATGCTTGTCCCCTGCTCTTTGTCAGAATTTGATGGTGATAAATGCATTAAAGCAACATATTTTGTTGAATCCATTAATATCTCATCGTAAACTTTGCTTATCACTTGCATTCTATTATCTAGTTAGTATAATTATTGTTCTCTCTATTGTCTGTTGATGTTCAGTAACATAAATTAGTAAAAAAAAAAAAAAAATACAATTTCAACAACCGGTCATATTTATCCGATTTGTTTATCGTCATATATTGTTGCTGGTATTTTAATTTTGTGTCTTATTTTTTTTTTAAGCTGTCCTGACTTGGAACTTGAACATATATTTTTACTGTTTGAGAGTTGTCTGGGTGCAATTGATATGTTTAGGAAGATGAATTTCACAGATTTAGCAGTAACAAGGAGTTTCTAAAACGCTAGGATTTACTATCATTAAAAATAAAGGAAATCTTCATTCATCAGTTTAAAAAAAAAAAAAAAAAGACCAATAGGTAACTATTTCGCAGTGGCTTGTTGCCGCTAACCTAAGTGCCTTCGGTCACCCACGGCACAGCTCAGTTTTTTCAATGAGGTGACGTTTCCACCTCTTGGCCAATAGCTGTGCTTGCCCTTCGGCATTTTGCCGAACAACAAGCTCTCAGTACCAAAACATTCCAGCTGAGAGACTGGCTGTCAAGCTTGCACCCATGAAAGTGCTATTACCTAAGGAGCTCATAAGTCTTTCAAACATTGTCTTTTTAGAATGTTATGTAAAATGTATTTTTCCTGCTTACAATAACTCCCATAAATGCATTTTTTTTATGCAGGCCAAGGCCCAAAATATGTAAAAATCTTCATAAACCTCCCTCGATCAATTGATTTTGATGAAGCAATGAGGAGTGAACCTACACAAGCCCTTGAACTGTCACCTGATGATATAAAAGAGGACAGCATAATACAGCTACGCTATGTTAAATTTCAGAACGTCAACAGTGTAACAGTAAGTTTTTACTATACATTTTTATTGAAGTCACATATGGAATAGCAACACATTTCTTACTCTGTGGCAAAAAGCATTTGGTAGAGTGCTCCAATTCAGTATAAAGGCTCTGGTGAATTACACCAACCTATCTGAATTTGGAAAATGTGCTAGTACAGAGGTTGGACTATGCCACTTTGCTTTATTGGCTACTTTTATTGTGAGTGTGACCCACTGGGTGGCCATGTGCGTTCTTCAAGTGCTGGTGACATCACACATAAAAGGTATGGTAAGGAAATAAATGTGTTCACTCAGCTTACCACTGCATAATTAGCAGGTCACATGCATGATAAAAGCAGTTATAACTTTAAAAGAAATATTTGCACTGTGCATTATAGATTTGAGTTTATGCTTTGTTACCAAGTCAATGATTCTCTAGGTAATTACATTTTTATCACTACAAGCAATGCATCTTCTTGACCACAGTGGAAAATTATTTGGAAGGCATAATTTAAAGTACCCTGAAAACTTTGAAATTTGCACACAAACATAGCTATAAACATATCTATAACAATTCCACTTACTACACTACACATATTCTACGTTGCTTAAGCGTTAACTGCCTTCAGATATGCACCGTTAACTGCCTTCAGATATGCACCGTTAACTGCCTTCAGATATGCACCGTTAACTGCCTTCAGATATGCACCGTTAACTGCCTTCAGATATGCACCGTTAACTGCCTTCAGATATGCACCGTTAACTGCCTTCAGATATGCACCTAGCTTATTCAAACAAAAAAAATAAAAAAAATATTTGTATCTGTATGTCAGTCTATTTGTCTATATAAAAGTTGATCCAAAAATGAGCATTCACTGTATTTTTAAAAATGTAAAAAAAACAGCTTTTATTTCATCTACTAAACACAAAGCAGCATAGCATGTAGTTTAGGTTTCATTCTGACGCCTTTTATCAAATCCATTATTAATACCAGAAAAGAATACATGTTTATGCAGTGAAATACCTGTTTTTGTTATACACAATCCCATTACCGTGGAGTGTGATCAAACACTCCGTCCTCCCTGGTTGTGCTGTGCGTGGCTCCATCCACATCCCTTAACAACCCAATCCATAAGGGTTACAAAAAGCACCACTGCGTGACATATTCACTACACATTACACTTACCTAGGTAAACCGTCTTGTGTGATTGCAGCTGTGATACAATGTCACCATTAAACCATATTAATTTAAAGCAATCACTGAATCCCTCAATCTTTTAAAAATAGTACGTTATAATTAGGGATTCACCGAAATTTCGGCCGCAGAACCGTTTCGGCCGAAAATGGCATTTTTGGCTATTTCGGTTTTTGGGTTTTTTTGCCTGTTATTTTCGGTAAAATTGTGTAGCATGTTTCAAATTTTGATGCTAGCCTAGAGCTGCTGTTTAAGTTCATTACTTGACTTACTGTTTTGCATATAATGAGTTTACTAGGACTATACTTTATTTGGATAATTGGTAAAAAAAAAAAACTGTGTTAAATCTGATTCTGTTACACAGAACTAAATAAAGAATAATACAGTATATTGATACTTAATATTGTTTTAAGTAGGGATGCACCGAAATTTTGGTCGCAGAAGCATTTTGGCCGAAAATGGCATTATCATTTTTTTGCCTGTTTTTTTTTTTTCTTGGTAAAATTGTGTAGCATATTATTGTTTTAAGATATTTTTGTCCAATTTTAGTGTGTTAATTTCAATAAAAGTGTGGACTTTTTTTAATTGGCTTGAAGGTTTTCAATTCCGATTCATTCATTTAAATAGTCTAATTATGCACACAAAAAAACTAAAAAAAAAAAAAATTGAAAATCATTTGAAAAAGACATTTTCGGTATCGGTTTTGGTTTTAGGCCAAGTTCATCCCAGATTTTTGGGTTTGCTTTCGGTCCAGAATTTCCATTCCGGTGCATCACTAATTATAATTAATAATTACTTTGTGTCTCGTAGAGTATGGCTATGGCTATTAACGACCCCAGCTTATGAAACATCATAATGCAAAGGTTTCCTTTGCAAATGTCTATTGTAAAAAAAAAAATGCCCCAAAATCCATAATGGTGTTTAACCCCTTAATGACCAGCACAGTACAGTGCAGGTCCTTTAGCCCTTAAGAATGCTGATGCTGGGCTCATACAGCCCGGGTCTGCATGCCGCATGAGTGAGGCACTACAGAAATAGCACTATGGTCGCCACACCAGGCCTAGTGATTGCATACCTGTTTTTAGTGACCTGCATAAGGGGTGCCTTCATAACGAGATACATGTGATCAGCCTGTATCTCATGCTGTTACTGATTTTCCTTAATGTGAGGGTATTTAGTAACAGATTAGTAGTAGCCATGCATGACTGTTATAAAGTATACAGTCACTGTAACAGCCAATCAAAGTGACTGGATACTTCATAGCTGCCTGCATACTGGCATCTTGCAAAGCATGTTGCTATTGGGCTGTCGTTGAATGCCTCTGGAATGAGGCAGCCATGTGATGCCCAATCCAGTGCCCCTAAAGTGATGTAATTGTAAACAATGGCTTGTCTTGCTCTCCTCTCCCTTTCTGCAGTCTGATTTTCTGACAGAGAGTGATATGTGTGACCTGTTGCTACCAGAGAAAGAGATTATTAGTATAATAATAAAAAAAAAATCACTGTAGTAATGCAGGAGTCATTGGCAGCTTAGCCTGTACTATTGTATACTAAATTTTGTTTCTGCCCTTTCCCTATTTTTATTTAGCATTTTTATTTATGGTTTTTTTTTTGGTTAATATTTTAAGTTGGTTGGGGGTGGGGGGGGGGGAAGTAAAAAAAATAATATAGTATAATTATATCTGGATAATTTGTATACCAGTGTTAATAGTTCTGTTTTCTTTGTTTTGGATACCTTGGCCTGTGGAACAATATGGAAAAATCAACAGCGTTTTCTAAAAGAATTGGCTATCTGTTTAAAAAAAGAGGATGGGGGAGGGGGGCTTCAGCTTTGCGCCAGGAGGAGCTGCTGGCAGTAACCTAAATGCCCTAAAACCAAGTCAAGGTGTACATTGGGGGTACCACTATACTAAGTGAAGGCATATGAGGATGGTACTGATTTGAGTCTGGGGCTTCTGAAAAACTCCAAATGAGAAATGGGCTCAGTAAATACATCTGGCAAATGTACATGTCTGGAATCTAAAAAAATGGGCTACTCTGGAATACCACTCAATGACTGCCCAGGAACCAGGTCAAGGTGTACATTGGGGGTACAATATGCTGCACTGAATGCTACCTTATTTCCCAAGAAACAAGTGAAGGGTCCTTAATTAATTCTGGGGGCAACTGAAAAACTGCAAATGAAAAATGGGCCCTATAAATACATCTGTCAAAATTACATGTCTGGAATCTGAATAGGCTGCAATGAAATACCACTTTATAAGTTCCCAAAAACAAGCTCAAGTTATACATTGGGGGAACCTCTGTACTCGGGTGGAGTTGTAAAATGCAAATATACAGGTTTTGTAATTGGACACGTCACATTTTACAGTAACCAGAAATGTCATGTCTATAAAATGCATGTCAATACAATTTTGTGTGTGTGTTAAAAACATAACCCAATTATATGTATTGTAATATATTGGCAATAAAATGGTTAAATATATAGTTTTGTGTAGTGGTTTTGGATTGGGTGACCGCTATTAAGCTTACTTTCCAAGCATAGCAAACTTTGCTAACGTTTAGTGTTAAATTAATAATTCCTTCCTTGTGGTATTCAACCTATATTTGCTAAAAATTACTTGAAAACCTAGCCATATGAGGTATTCCGAAAATCTGGCGAAAATAACAAGGTTTTTGTTTTTAGCTTCTCTAGTTAATAAAATTGCCAATTGCTTTTTTTTTTTTAATTTCCTCATTTTTCAGTATTCCTATTTTATCTACCCGTATAAGGTATCACAGAAAAGCCCCATTTGTCTGTTAAAAAACAGTATTTAATGGGGGGCGGAGCATGACCATGGAAGCGGATGGTCGCACGTAGGTGAAGCTCCGAGGTTAGATACACCAAAGCCTGCTTATTTAGCGTTCAAGGGACGAGATTTCCCTTAAACTTGGCCCATTTAACAACAAGGAGACTGAAGCTGCACATAAGAGACCTGTTACAAGATCCCCAAAACGGAACAGAACTTTTGAAACCGACAGATCTTTCAGGTGATTGCAAGGCCTAAACCAGCCTCCAGTAACTACGCAGCTAACTTGCAATACCACCTCAAGCACTCAGAGACGAGCGGTGGTGCCCGCAGACAACAAGTTCTAGATGGGAGCACAGGGAGATTGAACTCTATGCCTTCATAACAAGCCCATATGGTCCTAAAGCGCCATGGCACTCTGTCTTTTCTCCTGCTGCAAATAACACCTACTGCCATATTGGAGAGCCCAGAGGAAGAACTCGGATATCAACAGCATTTATGGTATGACTCATAAACTTCCATACTAGCACGGGGTGTGAACATTGTATATTCAAATAGTTTATAATGACTTGCTGATTTACTGTAAACAGGTTTAACAAAGGTGCCTTTCTTAGACATATCTGAGCGTGGGATTGAGCGACACAATCTCTCCTTAAAAAAATAAGTACAGAGAATGATGGCTAGTAGAAAAGGCCCTACACCAGATAGACCGACTAAACAATCCTCCTCGCAGCAAGCTACAATTAGTAGCTTTTTCCAAAACTCCTGCAATGACACTATAGAAGAGGTAGATAACCCTGATACTCAAGTATCCCAAACATTTGATTATGCCAGTCAATTAAAAGCAGACATTGCTAACCTACCTACAAAGGCCGATTTTGATGCTCTTAAAAACATAATTACATCAGAACTATCATCCATTAAAAAGGATATAAGGGATATTGGGAACAGAATAGAATGTGTGGAAGAGAGCCAAGAAACTATAAATAATTTATTCAACAACGTATTCCACCCAAGCTAATATACAATGCTCCCAGATTGAAGAGCTACAAGAAAAGCTAAAAGATCTGGATAACAGAGGGCTCTGCAATAACCTAAGGATAAGAGGTATACCGGAATCTGTGGTCCACGCTGACCTCCATAATTATATACAAAACCTTTTCAAACACCTACAGCAAGACCCACAAGCAAACGAGATGGAATTGGACAGAGCTCACAGAGCACTTCGCTGTCCACCCACGCAAAATGCTCCCCCTAGGGATGTGGTCCTGAGGTTCCTCAGGTTCACAGATAAAGAAACCATATGGCAGGCAGCCCGTACATCTCAATCCATTCGACATCTAGACCACAGCCTCCAAATATTTTTGGACCTGAGCCCATCCACAATTCAAAAACAAAAGGAAATTAGATACATCACAAAATCCCTCCAGGACCGTAAATTAAAATACAGGTGAGGTTTCCCGTTTTGCCTACACATCTCCCACGAGGGACGCACCTTCACATACAGAAATGAACAGGATCTGCAACCTCTGTCGGAGGATCTCGGTATAACTTTCCAGCACCCACACCCTTCAGATATCTCTATCAGAGACGAAGCCCCCATGATGCTACGACACCCCCAAAGGGACCCCCTTGGGAAGTGGATGAGAGTACTACCCAAATCAAAGAAGAGCAAACCACACATGCCGGATCGAGCTGTGGACGTTAACAATGTTACCTGATAGCTCTGATGGACCCCTTCATGGGTGAGATAAATCCTGTATAGTTGCTACCATTGTTTGATTTGGTAACCTATTTATAGATATTTTGTACAATCTTATCTTTCATTTACACCCCGGACTACCTGGACTTTCCATAGACATAGTCATGGATTAAGACAGTCACAAGTCAGACACAATTACAGGCTTACGGTAAATTTAATTTATCCTATTGCATGTGCTGATGTTTCTGTGTATGTCTCCATATATGCTGATACCAACAGCTATGTTCTATTACGCTTCTCATTCCTCCATCAGTGATCTCTATACTGTTAACTAGTTTGTGTTATGTTACGTTGCATTAATGGGTTGCCTGTGTTGCAACCACCTCTTTTGTTATTAACATGTCCCTAATACATTCAGTTTTCTCAACATTCCCCCATTGTGAGGATTAGACATGGCACAACCATGTTACGCATATTGCATATTATTGTTTGTTATTAATATGTTATATGTTGTTATAAACTTAGTCAGAAAACCTCAGTACACTACTAGTACACCTCCTTAATATTATTTTAAAATTTTCATATAGGACTCTCGTAAATCTTGCCACTTCCCTACTTCTGCAGACTTCCCCATAATCTCATTGCAAATATTATTCTATTACACCAACACTATCACACTCTAATGGCCGTCTTTAAGATAGAACCCCTAATATTCCTCACAGTCAACACTCAAGGCCTTAACAGTCCACAGAAACGGAATATCGCTCTTAAAGATTTCATTAAAAAAAAGGCAGACAGTCTTCATCCAAGAAACTCATTTTTTAAAAAGGGAAAGAGCCGAAGACTTTTACATATACATTTGGGGACTCTCACTATGCTTCAAACACCCAAAAAAACACAAGGGGTTGGAATCCTCCTAAAAAACATACCCTTTTTTAATTAGTAAAAAAAATATACAGACAAATCAGGCAGATACCTTGTGCTAGTGGGTAAATTATATAACTCAATGGTCACTATGGTAAACGTATATGCTCCTAATTTAAAACAGGATACTTTCTTCAAAGCCCTCATCAATTTGCTACTTGACGTCACTAAGGGCACTTTAATTATGAAAAACAAAGCAAGCGGTGCTTACCCCCAGGCAGTATGATGGGCTGCTGTCTTCAGCGATCCTGTACAGCGCGTCTTCAGCGTGTGCACTGTTCACACTCCTACGGATGCCGATAGGAGCCAGATCCAGACGTCTCGGTCCAATGACGTCAGCAAACTTGAGACATACAAAGAGAAGACCGGCTAACCATCCGCAAATAAATCCAAAGTAATAGGTAAGATGCAAAAAAGGGGGTTTATTTCACAGGTACAAACAGTGCATTAAAAGCAAAAAAGGGCATGCAGAAAAAAGCACCAAACGGACATACTCCGTAGGTTACAGTACAGTAACAAACATACGCGTTTCGTGAGGGACTGCCTCACTTGTTCACTGCTTAAACTGAGTACTGGTCTGTAAACCTATATAGAGAGGTATCTATGTTAATGGAACAGGTGTGTTCCATTAAATACTTAAACTACTATGTAAACTTTTTAACCCCTCATATATACAGGCTGCAATAGACAGTGTTAGCACAGGATTGTAATGTTATACAATTACATTGTGGAAGAGATATATAAATACAATATTAGACTGTTATATATGTAAACTCATTTTGTGCATATAAAATGAAAAATTCTTACCACAAAATAAAGTATATTGAGACAACAAAAAATAATACAAGAATAAATGAAAAAATGAAAAAAGTCTCATTATTTAAAATGCCAGGATGAAATGCATTATACAAACAGATTAACGTCTGACTCAATATTTAAACCAGAAGGTGTCCTAGTGTTCATGTTAAAAATCCACCTGACCTCCTTCTTACTTAGCTGATATTCCCTGTCCCCCCCTCTCTTAGAGAAGGGCACATGATCAATTGCCTGAAAAAATGCTAGGGAAGAATCCCCTTGATGGTCAAATTTAAAATGTGAGGCCACTGAGGTAAAGATATCTGGGTCATTTATGTCTCTGATGTGTTCCAATAATCTATCCCTCAACCTTCTTTTTGTCTTTCCTATCTAATTGTGTATTCTTTCCCTGTGCTAGATGATTCAAAGGCATTCCCTTCCGTAATATGATCACAGGTTATGCACCTAGTGCCTCTACATTTAAAACAGCCCGATCTAGTTGGTAGCCAAGTGCCTCTTTTAATTTCTGGTAAAAAAGAAGGGGATACATAATTTTGAATGCTTTTAGCCTTTCTGGACACAAATTTAACACCGCTAGAGATCACTTTCTCCAGAACAGGGTCAGTTTGTAAAATTGGGAGTGCCCTACAAAATATCAATTGGAAATCTACTTATAGATTTATTACAGTGGATGTGGCCTCACTTTACACCTCCATCCCACACCAGGCAGGTCTTATATCAGTTTCTAATATTTTGGACAGAATGTCAGGTTTCTCAGAGGACCTTAAACATTTTATAATTTGGACTTTGGAGTTTTTACTAACCCATAATTATTTTTTGTTTGAGGGGTCTTACTATCTGCAGAGGCGTGGAACAGCTATGGGGGCGAAATTTGCCCCCTCCTATGCCAATCTCTATATGGGATGGTGGGAGCTGCTCCACGTCTATGCAGATAGTAACCCCTTTAAGAAACATATAATTTATTTTGGACGTTATATTGATGACCTGCTATTGGTGTGGGATGGAGATGAGGAGTCGGCATCTAAATTTATGGAGTCTTTAAATTGCAATGATCTTAATTTGAGCTTTGTTGGATATCAGAATACAACAAGGATTGAGTTTTTGGATATTGAAGTATCAGTTGAGAATGGGTTGATTGTGACAGATTTACATAGAAAACCGACAAGCGGTAATACCATTCTTAACTATAGATCTTGTCATCCTCAACATGTACTCAAAGCTATCCCTAAGGGTCAATTCATTAGGGCAAAGAGAATTTGCTCTCGCGAAACACTATATAAAAAGCAGAGTGAGGATCTGTGCAGTAGACTTCAAAATAGGGGATATAATAACCATTTATTGTCAAAAACTAGACAAGTTGTAGATAGCATGCCACGTGAGTCCCTTCTGCAGTACAAGAAGAGAAGTAAATTATCTTCCAGTACTTTAAATTTGCCTAATAAGGTGGTCTTCAGTACTCCATATAGCTTAGAGTACAAAAAAATTTGTGACATTGTACAAGAAAGTCTCCCAATTTTACAAACTGACCCTGTTCTGGAGAAAGTGATCTCTAGCGGTGTTAAATTTGTGTCCAGAAAGGCTAAAAGCATTCAAAATTATGTATCCCCTTCTTTTTTACCAGAAATTAAAAGAGGCACTTGGCTACCAACTAGATCGGGCTGTTTTAAATGTAGAGGCACTAGGTGCATAACCTGTGATCATATTACGGAAGGGAATGCCTTTGAATCATCTAGCACAGGGAAAGAATACACAATTAGATATAATCTTAATTGTAATTCAACACATATAGTGTATCTCATGACATGTAAAGGTTGCCAGGTCCAATACTTAGGAAAGACAAAAAGAAGGTTGAGGGATAGAGTATTGGAACACATCAGAGACATAAATGACCCAGATATCTTTACCTCAGTGGCCTCACATTTTAAATTTGACCATCAAGGGGATTCTTCCCTAGCATTTTTTCAGGCAATTGATCATGTGCCCTTCTCTAAGAGAGGGGGGGACAGGGAATATCAGCTAAGTAAGAAGGAGGTCAGGTGGATTTTTAACATGAACACTAGGACACCTTCTGGTTTAAATATTGAGTCAGACGTTAATCTGTTTGTATAATGCATTTCATCCTGGCATTTTAAATAATGAGACTTTTTTCATTTATTCTTGTATTATTTTTTGTTGTCTCAATATACTTTATTTTGTGGTAAGAATTTTTCATTTTATATGCACAAAATGAGTTTACATATATAACAGTCTAATATTGTATTTATACATCTCTTCCACAATGTAATTGTATAACATTACAATCCTGTGCTAACACTGTCTATTGCAGCCTGTATATATGAGGGGTTAAAAAGTTTACATAGTAGTTTAAGTATTTAATGGAACACACCTGTTCAATTAACATAGATACCTCTCTATATAGGTTTACAGACCAGTACACAGTTTAAGCAGTGAACAAGTGAGGCAGTCCCTCACGAAACGCGTATGTTTGTTACTGTAACCTACGGAGTATGTCCGTTTGGTGCTTTTTTCTGCATGCCCTTTTTTGCTTTTAATGCACTGTTTGTACCTGTGAAATAAACCCCCTTTTTTGCATCTTACCTATTACTTTGGATTTATTTGCGGATGGTTAGCCGGTCTTCTCTTTGTAACACTTTAATTATGGGTGGCGATTTTAACCTCACACTCAACCCATCATTAGATAACTCCAACAAATTATCTTCAGTACCTCACAAAGTAATAAACTCAGTTAAAAACAGTATGACGGACTTTACTGTACACAACGTATGGCGAATACATAACCCGGACAGTACAGACTATACGCTCTACTCTAACCCACATCACAGGTTCTCCCGCATAGATTATTTCATGGTCGATGTGAATAGCTTTTCTAGAGTGAAACACATAGAGATTAGATCTAATCGCTGGTCAGGTCACTCCATGGTGAAATGTTCTTTTAACTGGCCACACAAACATTCTACACAGTTTAATTGGAGACTTGATAACTCCATTCTTACAGACCCAATATACTCCCAACGTATCGAAAAACTGCTGTGAATATTTCTCCATCAATGCTGCCTCGGTTACTGATGTTAGATCTCTATGGGGAGAATTTATCAGCATTAAAGCTCATCATATAAAACAAAATAATGTTGTATTGAACGATACGTTGGATACTCTAACTAAACTAGAAGATTAGCTTAAGAAAACTCCCTTAGCTAGCCGCTTAGTACAGAATATCACAGAGTGTAAAACACAAATTAACTCTTTAATTGGCAAAGACTGCAAAAAAAATGGCCCTTAAATTACAACAAAAATATTTCAAAGGTAGTAATAAAAGCAGGCCTCTCCTAGCCCGTAAACTAAAGAAAAATACACATAAGGCATATATCTTAATCTTAAAAAATAAACAGGGTACAATAGTTAATTCCTCAGAAAAAATAGCAGAAGAATTCAGATCTTACTATTCCTAATTGTACAATTTAAATACCTCCTCTAGTCAAGATGCCTCGACGTTCCTCATCGACAAAGTTAAACTTATTGAGAGATATCTATCTAGCATCTCACTTCCATCAATCACTTTAGATCAAGAACAGAAATTAAACAGCCCAATTTCACTAGAAGAATTAAAGGATGCTATAAAAAAACCTTCCTTCCAGTAAGGCCCCTGGCCCAGACGGGTACACAGACCAATATTATAAAAGATTTAAAGACATTTTCTCCCCTCATATGTTATGCCTATTTAACGAAATAAGCAAACACGACCCCTTCCCGAAATCTGCTTTTGGAGGCACACATAGGGGTTCTTCCTAAGCCAGGCAAAACCCCGGATTCCGCTGCCAATTTTAGGCCCATGTCTCTACTAAACATAGATCTTAAGATCTATGCCAAAATATTAGCTAATAGACTCAACCTAATCCTCACACATATTATTATTGATAGTGACCAGGTGGGGTTCATTCCATCCAGGGAAGCAAAAGATAACACGGTTCGAGCGATAAATGTGATAAATTATGCCCACATCAATCATATCCTTGCCGTGGTGGTGTCGGCGGACGCGGAAAAGGCGTTTGACCCCATTTGCTGGCACTTCCTCCGTGAAATCCTCCATAAATTTCAATTAGGTGACAACTTTATTTAAAAAATAATGGCGCTATATAAATCCCCATCGACCAGGATTAGAGTAAATGGAATGCTTTCAAACCTATTCAACATCTCAAATGGCAGCAGACAAAGGTGCCCCCTATCGCCCCTACTTTTTGTGTGTGTAGTGGAGACATTTGCTTCTGCTGTTAGAGCTAATAGGGATATTCGGGGCATACAGATTCAAGGTCCCAGTCACAAAATACTTCTCTACGCTGTTGACATACTGTTCTGCCTCGCAAACCCAACCACATCCACCCCCCCACTAATGTCAGAACTAGATAAATTTCAAGCCATTTCCAATTACTTAATACAACAAAAACTAAGCTTGTAACCATAAACTGCAATGACACCACTTTAACCCAGATCAGCAATTTATGCCCTTTTCGCATCCAACCCTCCGCATTAAAATACCTAGGCATATACCTCACGCCTAATTCACAAGATCTATTTAAAAACAATTATTTACCACTTCAACACGCTTTAATAGCGGACATGTCCTCCTGGAGATCAGGGAATATCACTTGGCTGGGCAGGATAAACACCATAAAAATGAACGTTTTACCGAGGATACTCTATCTTTTTCAAACCCTTCCAATTCCTATCCACAATAATTATATACCAAGTCTCCAAAATAGGATTTTTGAATTCATATGGGATAGACGTAGAGCTAGAGCCTCATGTGTGTGCCGGTTGGGGCTGGGGGCTTGGGAGTCCCTAACCTGAAAAACTACAGGAAAGCCACCTTTCTCCAAAGGATTATCGACTGGTTTGTTAAAGGGACACTCAGGTCAAATTCAATTTTCATGATTCAGATACAGCATGTAATTTAAACAACTTTCCAATTTACTTCCATTAAAAGAAATGTGCAGTCTTTTATATTTACACTTTTTGAGTCATCAGCTCCTACTGAGCATGTGCAAGATCTCAGACTATACGTATATGCATTTGTGATTGGCTGATTGCTATCACATGGTACAGGGGGAGTGGAAATAGACATAACTTTGAAATTTGTTAGAAAAAAATCTACTACTCATTTGAAATTCAGAGTAAATGCTATTGTCTTGTTATCTTGCATTTGTTAATTATGCAAATCTTCTGTGTTTACTGGTCCTTTAACTACAATCACAAGAAATGGGTTGGACTAGAGCATGATATGACTGAGGTAGCACACTTAGGGTCCAGATGCTGGCAACTGAAACCCAACACATCTCAGGTCAAACCTAATCCTATAATTTGGGAAACATACATGGTGTGGGACAAAACACTTATAGAAAACCCGTCACTATCCTCTAGAGCCTCCCCTATGACCCCTATTACAGATAATGCAGATTTTATCCCGGGCCAAAATTGGGGGACCCACCGACTTCATCATGATCATGATTTTTCAGCTAGGTAATGAACAGGATTTCTTCCCCTCGCATGACCTGATATAGAGAGGTTTTAAAATGTTCTCTCATTGGTTGTTACTTCGCCAGTGCCACTCATTCATTCTAAAGCACCCAGATAGGAAAAATCTACTCCGACCAACTACCCCTTTTGAAACCTTATGCAAGGCCTCCAATCCCACTAAAGGCACCCTATCTACAGTTTACTCATTACTGCAGGCTATGCCTCCAGGTCACAACCCTTACTTTATAAATCGATGGGCTAGAGACCTAAACGTCGAAATATCACAATTCAACATGTCCCGAATTTTCTCTTAACGTCTCCAGAGTATCTTCTTCTAGCAAGGTCATTGAGACCAACCTACAAATCATTCAGATATGGTACTGGACACCCTCTCGGCTAAATAAACTATTTACCTCTACCAGCGATAGGTGTTGGAGGTGCGGAAAATCAGCAGGCACCATGGGCTATATCTGGTGGACTTGTCCCCCCATAAAAGCTTGCTGGGAAATCATCATTAGGGCCACCTCAAAGATGATAAATGCTGAATTACCCTGAGACCCCTTGTTTTCGTTACTTAATTTGCCGCATAAACTCCCAACTTACAAAAAGTAGTTGATCTTCATAGCCAGCATTAGCATAAAGTCCTTAAAGGGCCACTAAACCCAAAATCTTTCTTTCATGATTCAGATAGAGAATAGAAATTTAAACAACATTACAATTTACTTCTATTATTTAGTTTGCTAATTTTTTTTAGATATCCTTAGTTGAAGAAAAAGCAATGCACATGGTGAGCCAATCACACGAGGCTTCTATGTGCAGCAACCAACCAGCAGCTCCGGAGCATATCTAGATATGCTTTTCAGCAAAGAATATCAAGAGAATAAAACAAATTAGATAATATAAGTAAATTAGAAAGATGTTTAAAATTGCATTCTCTTTCTAAATCATGAAAGAAAAAGTGTGGGTGTCATGTTCCTTTAATAGCCCAAAAATGGAAAAGTAAAGAGGTACCTACACTGGCCCTCTGGCACAGCAAATTTCACCACTATCTAGAATTAGAAGAATACGCCTATAAGCTACACAAACTAGAGCCTATTTATACACAAATGAATATGTGAATATGAATCCTATATAGCTGCAGAGTTTTAATTCCACTCAAACTTAACCTCACAGTCTTAGAGCATGGGGTAGAGCACTAGTATACATAATACCCGATTTTCTGACTCATAGGTATTTTGTTTGTTGTTAATACTGTTAATTTGGTTACATCAATGTATACAGATCGAGAGATATAATGGCAGCTTCTCACAATTAATGTTAGTAATATGCATGTGTGCTTTCACTCATTATGTAATGTCATATTTGATTTATACCAATAAAGTTGCTTTGAAACAAAAAAAAAAAACAGTATTTTATATGTACGGGTGCACTTAAAAAGAGAACAGATAATTAAGGAGAAACCAATAATGAGCAAAAATGATGAAATTGTTCATGTCTTTTAAGCACGGAAACTGGGGAAAAACCTTGGTCCTTAAGGGGGTTAAGCATTTTGGGGCAACAAATATCTCCAGCTTGTTTTGAGTTGCAACAGTTTCTTTCCACGATTGCCAGCTCCTTATTAGTGGGGGACATGGTCTATTAACATTGAACACAAGCAGGATACATTATGTTAGTACTCTTCAAAATGTCGTGCCACCGGTTACTCGGAGGTGCCACGTTTATTGACCTCCCACACAGCAAACCAGTGGTTAGCCATTCTGTTTCGTAGTGTGAGTCTATAGTTGATCTTATAGCATTTGTTTCAATACAGTGTGGAACACTTGCCCCTCCCTGCATGTTGTTACATGTTACACAGGGGCCGCATCTGAAGCACACATTTCTTTTTGATAGTGCCTATAGGGGTCACATTTACCCAAGATGTCTCTAATATTCCTGGCCCTTTTATGGACCAATCTTAGATGACATGATAACCCAAATGGTACGGACGCGTGCTGCCTCCTTTAAACATCAGTTAATGGGAGTAAAGGTAGTTACAAAATTAATTTGATCACTTTTATTCATCCTTTTGTTCTGTCTGTATTTTGTGCAGAGCGAGATCAATATCCTCTCTCTTGTAGCCGTGAGCAAGGAGTTTTGTCTCTCATTTAATATAGAGAGGTAGATAATCACAAATGGGAAGAGAAGGAACTGTATATGGTGTTGAAATTGCTTTACTGTGACGCTAAAAGAATAAAGAAAAAAAAAACACTTCTTTGCTGATTGGCTCATTACAGATCTCAGCTGGGGAGTTTGTGCAATGCACCTAATGATGTTATGTTTGTGTACTATAAATTTTTCACTATAAACCCCAGTGCTGTTTATCAGTTTTGATACTTAAAGGGACAGTTTACTCAAAAATGTTATCCCCTTTAATTTGTGCCCAATTATCCACTTTACCTGCTGGAGTGTATTAAATTGTTTACAAGTATTTCCATTAGCCTTATATTGGCATATGAAATAGTTTATTTAGCCTGTGGTATCCCCACCCATCCTGAAATTTTTTGGCTTCAAGGCCAAGCTGTATTAACACAGCCAGTAGAAGAAATTACACTCCCAGTGGGTTATAGAAGATAAGGTAATAAAAAAAGGTAATAAAATGTTAATTTTCCATTGTTCTCTCCAAGAATAGGTGATTGGTTTATGGACAGATATAAGATAGAGAAGCAGGTATATGTACACAATGTGATAAAGTAATGAGATCTGATTATACCTACAAGCTCAACCCATTTTATTAGGTTGTGGCTTCAAAACAAAAAAATTATCTAATTCATTTACACAAATAAGCCTTAAAAAAAGCAAATCTCATACATTTTATACTCTGCAGCTGGTAAAAAAAAGTAATTGGAAACACATTAAGGGAAGAACTTTTTTTTTAGTATACTGTCCCCTTAAAGGGACAGTATACACTCATTTTCATATAACTGCATGTAATAGACACTACTATAAAGAATAAGATGCACAGATACTGATATAAAAATCCAGTATAAAACTATTTAAAAACTTACTTAGAAGCTCTCAGTTTAGCTCTGTTGAAAAGGTAGCTGGAAAGCCCACTGCAAGTGGCAAATAAGACACTCCCCCCCTCCCCCTTCTTTTGCATATGAAAAGACCCTTTACACAAACAGCAGCAAGCTGGAGAAGGTAGCTGACAGTATTTACATAAAACTTTGGGGCTTGGTTAGGAGTCTGAAAATCAGAGCAATGTTATTTAAAAATAAGCAAAACTATACATTTATTTTAAAAAACAACTTTATGGGCTATGTAAATAGATCATCTACAAAACATTTATGCAAAGAAAAAATGAGTGTATAATGTCCCTTTAACTGCAAACCTTTTTGCCTAGTGAAATTAACCCCCCCCCTTTTTGAAGATAAGATTAATACCTTTCTCAGTTGTACTGACCACGTTCTAGTTATTTATTTTAGTGGCATAAATCTGTATTTTTACATTTTCACATTCTTTATCTCATCCCAACGGACACAGTGCTTTATTCATTAACAGAACCATCTCTGCCTCAGGTAGTATTATTGCTTATTGTGGTCTGATTTCCATTGAACAGGTTTAATGTCTTACCAAAAAACAATCCAATAGCATTGTAATTCATAGCAGACATTCACTTTATTAAAGCAAGTGGCATGGGCAAGGCCAGAGAGATCGTCCTGAAAATTGTTTTTGCTCTTGCTTTACCTTTAGAAATGAAGCCGGCATGACACAGTGATCCCCGTGCAGTTTTTATACTATCACTAGAATGTTTGTTTTCTACCAAATATATATTATAGGGACTTGAAAGTCAAAATGTAAACTTTCATGATTTTTTTTTTTTTAAACCCAAAAACAAATTCTTTGAGCAATGTATAACATTGTTGTAAACATTGCTGGCATATAGTGCTCAAGATGTGTACTCTCTTGAGCCTACCTGGGTATGCTTTTCCACAAAGAATACCAAAAGAACAAAGAATGATGGAAGTAAATTGAAATCACAGAAGTTTAATTTTGACTTCAGGAAGTACATTTGCATGTTCTCTTCTTTATGACTTTACATTTTGTAGAACATTGTAGTTAAAATTTTGTTCTGTAGCCCTTTTACTGGCCATTTAGATATTAAGAATTTTGGAGAATTTGTAGTGCCCCTTTAAAATATGAGTTTGTCAAGATTTAAAATCATTGACTGGATTTGCCTATTGCTTTCATTATTTTAATTCTTTGTTAAAATCTAATTCTTGATTTAGCATCATTTGTCTTCCAAGCTCTCATTTATCAAATATTTTAAGTTCATATTTATTATTCAGCTGTTTAATAAAAATCAATCTTTAAATAGCCCATTCTGCTTACTAGCACACAGGTGGCAGGCCCAAAATGACATTGCTAGGACAGTTTCAATTTGTGAAATCTGTGAAATTAGTTAAGCTAATTTAAATTTGAACTAATTAAATTATGTTTTTTATTGCTTGGCCACCTGATCCCACAAAAGTATGTTCACAGTAGATTTATCATATCTATTCCCGAGTGTCCTTTAAACTAGCAGTTAATCATTTTTCTTTCAGCTATTTGTCCAGTCCAATCAGGGTGATATGGAAGCAACAAAAATCACATACTTCACTTTCATTGGGACCCCAGTACAAGCCACAAATATGAGTGACTTCAAAAGAGTAAGTTTTACTGTGCGTGTGTGTGGTGCAACCACTGGGGTACATGGATAATACAAAATATCCAAAACAGGCTGCACTCACTGGAATTTCTCAGTGCCTTTTTGATTGCATGCATTGGGATATGTATAAAAATGTTTGTGTATATATGTGTATGTGTGTATATGTGTGTATATGTGTGTATATATATATATGTATATATGTATGTGTGTGTGTATATATATATATATATATATATATATATATATGATATATATATATATATATGATATATATATGATATATATATATATATATATATATACTTTGCAAATTTTTTTATATATATATACACACACACGCACATAATTTCCTATAGAATTTGTTTATATTGCTTTTGATGTGTGTGTATGTATATGTGTGTATATATATATATGTGTATGTGTGTGTATATATATATATATATATATATATATATGTGTATATATATATATATATATATATATGTGTGTGTGTATATATATATATTTCTCCAACATAGGTGTGTCCGGTCCACGGCGTCATCCTTACTTGTGGGATATTCTCTTCCCCAACAGGAAATGGCAAAGAGCCCAGCAAAGCTGGTCACATGATCCCTCCTAGGCTCCGCCTTCCCCAGTCATTCTCTTTGCCGTTGTACAGGCAACATCTCCACGGAGATGGCTTAGAGTTTTTTAGTGTTTAACTGTAGTTTTTATTATTCAATCAAGAGTTTGTTATTTTAAAATAGTGCTGGTATGTACTATTTACTCTGAAACAGAAAAGAGATGAAGATTTCTGTTTGTAAGAGGAAAATGATTTTAGCAACCGTTACTAAAATCGATGGCTGTTTCCACACAGGACTGTTGAGAGGAATTAACTTCAGTTGGGGGAACAGTGAGCAGACTTTTGCTGCTTGAGGTATGACACATTCTAACAAGACGATGTAATGCTGGAAGCTGTCATTTTCCCTATGGGTTCCGGTAAGCCATTTTTATTACAAAGAAAAAAAGGGCTTCACAAGGGCTTTTTAAGACTGTAGACATTTTCTGGGCTAAATCGATTTATATATAAATATATTTTATACTCCATAGCCTTGAGGAATTAATTTAATCTTGGGAATTATGTAAAATAACCGGCAGGCACTGTAGTGGACACCTTATTCTCTAGGGGCTTTCCCTAATCATAGGCAGAGCCTCATTTTCGCGCCTCTATTGCGCACTTGTTTTTGAGAAGCATGACATGCAGATGCATGTGTGAGGAGCTCTGATACATAGAAAAGACTTTCTGAAGGCGTCATTTGGTATCGTATTCCCCTTTGGGCTTGGTTGGGTCTCAGCAAAGCAGATACCAGGGACTGTAAAGGGGTTAAATATAAAAACGGCTCCGGTTCCGTTATTTTAAGGGTTAAAGCTTCCAAATTTGGTGTGCAATACTTTTAAGGCTTTAAGACACTGTGGTGAATTTTGAACAATTCCTTCATACTTTTTCGCAATTGCAGTAATAAAGTGTGTTCAGTTTAAAATTTAAAGTGACAGTAACGGTTTATTTTAAAACGTTTTTTGTACTTTGTTATCAAGTTTTTGCCTGTTTAACATGTCTGAACTACCAGATAGACTGTGTTCTGAATGTGGGGAAGCCAAGGTTCCTTCTCATTTAAATAGATGTGATTTATGTGACACAAAATTTAGAGAAAATGATGCCCAAGATGATTCCTCAAGTGAGGGGAGTAAGCATGGTACTGCATCATCCCCTCCTTCGTCTACTCCAGTCTTGCCCACACAGGAGGCCCCTAGTACATCTAGCGCACCAATACTCCTTACTATGCAACAATTAACGGCTGTAATGGATAATTCTATCAAAAACATTTTAGCCAAAATGCCCACTTATCAGCGAAAGCGCGACTGCTCTGTTTTAGAAAATACTGAAGAGCATGAGGACGCTGATGATATTGGTTCTGAAGGGCCCCTACACCAGTCTGAGGGGGCCAGGGAGGTTTTGTCTGAGGGAGAAATTTCAGATTCAGGGAAAATTTCTCAACAAGCTGAACCTGATGTGATTACATTTAAATTTAAATTGGAACATCTCCGCGCTCTGCTTAAGGAGGTGTTATCCACTCTGGATGATTGTGAGAATTTGGTCATTCCAGAGAAACTATGTAAAATGGACAAGTTCCTAGAGGTCCCGGGGCCCCCCGAAGCTTTTCCTATACCCAAGCGGGTGGCAGACATTGTAAATAAAGAATGGGAAAGGCCCGGTATACCTTTCGTCCCTCCCCCCATATTTAAAAAATTGTTTCCTATGGTCGACCCCAGAAAGGACTTATGGCAGACAGTCCCCAAGGTCGAGGGGGCGGTTTCTACTCTAAACAAACGCACCACTATACCCATAGAAGATAGTTGTGCTTTCAAAGATCCTATGGATAAAAAATTAGAAGGTTTGCTTAAAAAGATGTTTGTTCAGCAAGGTTACCTTCTACAACCAATTTCATGCATTGTTCCTGTCACTACAGCAGCGTGTTTCTGGTTCGATGAGCTAGAAAAGGCGCTCAATAATAATTCTTCTTCTTATGAGGAGATTATGGACAGAATTCATGCTCTCAAATTGGCTATTTCTTTCACCCTAGACGCCACTTTGCAATTGGCTAGGTTAGCGGCGAAAAATTCTGGTTTTGCTATTGTGGCGCGCAGAGCGCTTTGGTTAAAATCTTGGTCAGCGGATGCGTCTTCCAAGAACAAATTGCTTAACATTCCTTTCAAGGGGAAAACGCTGTTTGGCCCTGACTTGAAAGAGATTATCTCTGATATCACTGGGGGCAAGGGCCACGCCCTTCCTCAGGATAGGTCTTTCAAGGCCAAAAATAAACCTAATTTTCGTCCCTTTCGAAGAAACGGACCAGCCCCAAGTGCTACGTCCTCTAAGCAAGAGGGTAATACTTCTCAAGCCAAGCCAGCCTGGAGACCAATGCAAGGCTGGAACAAAGGAAAGCAGGCCAAGAAACCTGCCACTGCTACCAAGACAGCATGAGATGTTGGCCCCCGATCCGGGACCGGATCTGGTGGGGGGCAGACTCTCTCTCTTCGCTCAGGCTTGGGCAAGAGATGTTCTGGATCCTTGGGCACTAGAAATAGTCTCCCAAGGTTATCTTCTGGAATTCAAGGGGCTTCCCCCAAGGGGGAGGTTCCACAGGTCTCAATTGTCTTCAGACCACATAAAAGGACAGGCATTCTTACATTGTGTAGAAGACCTGTTAAAAATGGGAGTGATTCATCCTGTTCCATTAGGAGAACAAGGGATGGGGTTCTACTCCAATCTGTTTGTAGTTCCCAAAAAAGAGGGAACATTCAGACCAATCTTAGATCTCAAGATCCTAAACAAGTTTCTCAAGGTTCCATCGTTCAAAATGGAAACCATTCGAACAATTCTTCCATCCAGGAAGGTCAATTCATGACCACGGTGGATTTAAAGGAACATCATCGGTTCCTAAGGTTCGCATTCCTGGACAAGCATTACCAGTTTGTGGCACTTCCGTTCGGATTAGCCACTGCTCCAAGGATTTTCACAAAGGTACTAGGGTCCCTTCTAGCGGTGCTAAGACCAAGGGGCATTGCAGTAGTACCTTACTTGGACGACATTCTGATTCAAGCGTCGTCCCTTCCTCAAGCAAAGGCTCACACGGACATTGTCCTGGCCTTTCTCAGATCTCACGGGTGGAAAGTGAACGTAGAAAAAAGTTCTCTATCTCCGTCAACAAGGGTTCCCTTCTTGGGAACAATAATAGACTCCTTAGAAATGAGGATTTTTCTGACAGAGGCCAGAAAATCAAAACTTCTAAACTCTTGTCAAATACTTCATTCTGTTCCTCTTCCTTCCATAGCGCAGTGCATGGAAGTAATAGGTTTGATGGTAGCGGCAATGGACATAGTTCCTTTTGCGCGAATTCATCTAAGACCATTACAACTGTGCATGCTCAGTCAGTGGAATGGGGACTATACAGACTTGTCTCCGACGATACAAGTAGATCAGAGGACCAGAGATTCACTCCGTTGGTGGCTGTCCCTGGACAACCTGTCACAGGGGATGAGCTTCCGCAGACCAGAGTGGGTCATTGTCACGACCGACGCCAGTCTGGTGGGCTGGGGCGCGGTCTGGGGACCCCTGAAAGCTCAGGGTCTTTGGTCTCGGGAAGAATCTCTTCTCCCGATAAATATTCTGGAACTGAGAGCGATATTCAATGCTCTCAAGGCTTGGCCTCAGCTAGCAAAGGCCAAGTTCATACGGTTTCAATCAGACAACATGACGACTGTTGCGTACATCAACCATCAGGGGGGAACAAGGAGTTCCCTGGCGATGGAAGAAGTGACCAAAATCATTCAATGGGCGGAGACTCACTCCTGCCACTTGTCTGCAATCCACATCCCAGGAGTGGAAAATTGGGAAGCGGATTTTCTGAGTCGTCAGACATTTCATCCGGGGGAGTGGGAACTCCATCCGGAAATCTTTGCCCAAATTACTCAATTGTGGGGCATTCCAGACATGGATCTGATGGCCTCTCGTCAGAACTTCAAGGTTCCTTGCTACGGGTCCAGATCCAGGGATCCCAAGGCGACTCTAGTAGATGCACTAGTAGCACCTTGGACCTTCAAACTAGCTTATGTATTCCTGCCGTTTCCTCTCATCCCCAGGCTGGTAGCCAGGATCAATCAGGAGAGGGCATCGGTGATCTTGATAGCTCCTGCGTGGCCACGCAGGACTTGGTATGCAGACCTGGTGAATATGTCATCGGCTCCACCATGGAAGCTACCTTTGAGACGAGACCTTCTTGTTCAAGGTCCGTTCGAACATCCGAATCTGGTCTCACTCCAACTGACTGCTTGGAGATTGAACGCTTGATCTTATCAAAGCGAGGGTTCTCAGATTCTGTCATTGATACTCTTGTTCAGGCCAGAAAGCCTGTAACTAGAAAAATTTACCACAAAATATGGAAAAAATATATCTGTTGGTGTGAATCTAAAGGATTCCCTTGGGACAAGGTAAAAATTCCTAAGATTCTATCCTTTCTTCAAGAAGGTTTGGAGAAAGGATTATCTGCAAGTTCCTTGAAGGGACAGATTTCTGCCTTGTCTGTGTTACTTCACAAAAAGCTGGCAGCTGTGCCAGATGTTCAAGCCTTTGTTCAGGCTCTGGTTAGAATCAAGCCTGTTTACAAACCTTTGACTCCTCCTTGGAGTCTCAATTTAGTTCTTTCAGTTCTTCAGGGGGTTCCGTTTGAACCCTTACATTCCGTTGATATCAAGTTATTATCTTGGAAAGTTTTGTTTTTGGTTGCAATTTCTTCTGCTAGAAGAGTTTCAGAATTATCTGCTCTGCAGTGTTCTCCTCCTTATCTGGTGTTCCATGCAGATAAGGTGGTTTTACGTACTAAACCTGGTTTTCTTCCGAAAGTTGTTTCTAACAAAAACATTAACCAGGAGATAGTCGTGCCTTCTTTGTGTCCGAATCCAGTTTCAAAGAAGGAACGTTTGTTGCACAATTTGGATGTTGTTCGTGCTCTAAAATTCTATTTAGATGCTACAAAGGATTTTAGACAAACATCTTCCTTGTTTGTTGTTTATTCTGGTAAAAGGAGAGGTCAAAAAGCAACTTCTACCTCTCTCTCTTTTTGGATTAAAAGCATCATCAGATTGGCTTATGAGACTGCCGGACGGCAGCCTCCTGAAAGAATCACAGCTCATTCCACTAGGGCTGTGGCTTCCACATGGGCCTTCAAGAACGAGGCTTCTGTTGATCAGATATGTAAGGCAGCGACTTGGTCTTCACTGCACACTTTTACTAAATTTTACAAGTTTGATACTTTTGCTTCTTCTGAGGCTATTTTTGGGAGAAAGGTTTTGCAAGCCGTGGTGCCTTCCATCTAGGTGACCTGATTTGCTCCCTCCCTTCATCCGTGTCCTAAAGCTTTGGTATTGGTTCCCACAAGTAAGGATGACGCCGTGGACCGGACACACCTATGTTGGAGAAAACAGAATTTATGTTTACCTGATAAATTACTTTCTCCAACGGTGTGTCCGGTCCACGGCCCGCCCTGGTTTTTTAATCAGGTCTGATAATTTATTTTCTTTAACTACAGTCACCACGGTATCATATGGTTTCTCCTATGCAAATATTCCTCCTTTACGTCGGTCGAATGACTGGGGAAGTCGGAGCCTAGGAGGGATCATGTGACCAGCTTTGCTGGGCTCTTTGCCATTTCCTGTTGGGGAAGAGAATATCCCACAAGTAAGGATGACGCCGTGGACCGGACACACCGTTGGAGAAAGTAATTTATCAGGTAAACATAAATTCTGTTATATATATATATATATATATATATATATATATATATATATATAATTATTATTATTCTTTATTTATAAAGTGCCAACAGATTCCGCAGCGCTGTTCATAGGTAACAAAGATAAAAGGACAGTACAACATGAGACACCAGACAAAATTTAACAAACAAATACAGGAGGAATTGGGAGCCCTGTTCCCGTGGGAACTTACAATCTAAATGGGTAGGAGGGTGAGAAACAGGAGGTGGGGACTGCAAAGGTGGGTGTATTTATATAGCGGGAAACATAATCTATATATATCAAGCAGGAAACAGCACTCGCTGGTCTTAGTAAATAAGTAATAATAAGACCCTGACGTCTGATGAAGGGGTGTATTCCCCGAAACGTCATTTAATAAATAACTTATTTACTAAGACCAGAGAGTGCTGTTTCCTGCTTGCTATATCTTATCCTCACGCTAGCACCCTGGCATTTAAAGAACTGTTTGCGAGAGTGCACCTGACTATGTATATATATATATATATGTATATGTGTGTGTGTATGTATATACAGTGGATATAAAAAGTCTACACACCCCTGTTAAAATGTCAGGTTTCTGTGATGTAAAAAAATTAGACAAAGATAAATCATTTCAGAACTTTTTCCACCTTTAATGTGACCTATAAACTACACAACGCGATTGAAAAACAAACTGAAATCTTTAAAGTGGAGGGAAGTAAACAAAAAAAACTAAAATAATGTGGTTGCATAAGTGTGCATGTAGCTGTGGGGATGTAGCTGTGTTCAGAATTAAGCAATCACATTCAAAACCATGTTAAATAAGAGTCATCACACACCTGCCATAATTTAAAGTGCCTCTGATTAACCCTGAATAAAGTTCAGCTGTTCTAGTAGGTCTTACCTGACATTTTTCTTAGTCGCGTCCTACACAAAAGCCATGGTCCGCAGAGAGCTTCCAAAGCATCTGAGGGATCTCATTGTTAAAAGGTATCAGTCAGGAGAAGGGTACAAAAGAATTTCCAAGGTATTAGATATACCATGGAACACAGTGAAGACAGTCATCAAGTGGAGAACATATGGCACAACAGTGACATTACCAAGAACTGGATGTCCCTCCAAAATTGATGAAAAGACGAGAAGAAAACTGGTCTGGGAGGCTACCAAGAGGGCCTACAGCAACATTAAAGGAGCTGCAGGAATATCTGGCAAGTACTGGCTGTCTAGTACATGTGACAACAATCTCCCGTATTCTTCATATGTTTGGGCTTTGGGGTAGACGTCAAGACGGAAGCCTTTTTTTACAAAGAAAAACATCCAAGCCCAGCTAAATTGAGCAAAAACACATCTGAAGTCTCCCAAAAGCATGTGAGAAAAGGTGTTATGGTCTGATGAAACCAAGGTTGAACTTTTTGGCAATAATTCCAAAAGATATGTTTGGCGCAAAAACAAAACTGCACATCACCAAAAGAACACTATACCCACAGTGAAGCATGGTGGTGGCAGCATCATGCTTTGGGGCTGTTTTTCTTCATAATTCCCTCTACCTTGAATAAGGCCCCAGTTCAAGCTGAACAGTTCCAAATACCAGTCAATATTGGCACAAAACCTTCAGGCTTCTGCTAGAAAGCTGAACATGAAGAGGAACTTCATCTTTCAGCATGACAACGACCCAAAGCATACATCGAAATTAACAAAGGAATGGCTTCACCAGAAGAAGATTAAAGTTTTGGAATGTGCCAGCCAGAGCACAGACCTGAAACCAATTGAAAATCTGTGGGGTGATCTGAAGAGGGCTGTGCACAGGAGATGCCCTCGCAATCTGACAGATTTGGAGTGTTTTTGCAAAGAAGAGTGGGCAAATCTTGCCAAGTCAAGATGTGTCATGCTGATAGACTCATACCCAAAAAGAGTGAGTGCTGTAATAAAATCAAAAGTTGCTTCAACAAAGTACACTTATGCACACTTATGCAACCATATTTTTTATTTTTACTTCCCTTCACCTAAAAGATTTCAGTTTGTTTTTCAATTGAGTTGCATATTTTTATAGGTCACATTAAAGGTGGAAAAAGTTCTGAAACAATTTATTTTTTGTCTCATTTTTTTACATCACAGAAACCTGCCATTTTAACAGGGGTGTGTAGACTTTTTCTTTTACAAGATATGACGAGTCCACGGATTTCATCCTTACTTATGGGATTACACCTCCTGGTCAGCAGGAGGAGGCAAAGAGCACCACAGCAGAGCTGTATATATAGCTCCTCCCTTCCCTCCCACTCCAGTCATTCTCTTTGCCTGTGTTAGTGATAGGAAGAGGTAAAGTGAGGTGTTAGTTTAGATTCTTCAATCAAGAAGTTTTTTTGTTTTAAAATGGTGCCAGTCAGTACTATTTTTCTCAGGGAGAAATCGTCAGTCAATAACTTCCCAAGAGGAGTGAAGACATTTTATTTTCTGCCCCTGATTGTTGATGATCTTAGCAAAACATTCTCTAAGATCCTGCTGGTTCCCACAGAGCGATTGAAGGTAGTGTAAAGAAACATCTTCAGTGTGGAGAACTGTGTCATGCTGCAATCAGCATTGAGGTATGTTCAGTCGTTTGCTTCTGGGGAGACTAGATACATCAGAACAGGCTGACATTCCCTGTACCGGGGAGGGGTAATAGGTATGCACTATATAAATGGAAATGGTGTGCCTGGAATTCCCTTTTATTTGATTTCTTATCAGTGTGTTGTGCAGTGACTGTTGTGTTCACTTATGCTTCGCTGTGTGGGCTGACGCTGGGAGATGCAGTTGTTCCCCAAGGGCTGTAGTTATTGTTTTACCTTATAACTGGCTTGGGAGTGTGTGTTAAGAGGGACACATGGCGTTTTAGTTATTTGAGTTAGAAGACCGACATGGGTTTTTCTTCCCATGCGGGTCTCGGTAAGTCTCAAGTTAGGCCCACTGTTGGCGGGCCTTGTTTTGCGAGCTCAGCCGCGCAGTAATCATCCGGATCGGCAGCAGGTTCCTGGGCTCCGGTGTGGCCTAAGTCAGTTTGTGCACATAGCGGTACAAAGAGACTTGGGAGCGCTGCTCAAGGAAGATCAGTGTTGTCTGGGTGCAGGTCGGCGCCGCAGCAGGGCTGTGGCGAGGTGCAAGTGTCTGGAGTGTGATAAAAACTTGTAAATAGAATAGCTGAACAAACGGAGCAGTTTTTGTTGTTAGTTTTTGCACATAAGGGCACTGTTTATCGCTGCAAACGTTATCATACTGCAAGCAGAAAAATTGTTGCGCTTGTATTTTTTAAAGGCGCAGTAGACTTTTTATTTAGAATATTTGATTATATGATTTGACTTTTAAGATTAAATATATCAAGTAAAGAACGACTATTGTTGCTATTGCTAGTCTAACATTTCTGAGCTTCAGGATAGTACCTGTTCTATGTGTTTAGATGCCAATGTGGAACCCCCTCTTACTTTTTGCCCCTCATGTACTGAAAGGGCCTTAAAATGTAAAGAACAGATTTTCTTTAATGCAGGTATGTCTAAGGATGCTTCTCAGTCTGATGAGAATCAGGGTATGCCGCTACTTTCTCCCCAAGCGTCACAACCTTTAACGCCCACCCAAGCGACGCCGTGTTCTTCAACCGTGTCCACTTCATTTACTCTGCAGGATATGGCTGCAGTTATGTCATCTACCCTTACAGAGGTTTTATCTAAGTTGCCAGTGTTACAGGGCAAACGCAGCAGGACAGAAGCCACTCTGATTCCTGTGACGTCTGATGCTTTAATGGCTGTTTCCGATGTACCCACACAGGGATCTGATTTGGGGGGGTAAGGAACTTCTGTCTGAGGGGGAACTTTCCGATTCGGGAAGTGTGTTACCTCACACTGACTTGGATGTTATGTCCTTCCGTTTTAAGCTTGAACACCTCCGCCTGTTACTTCGTGAGGTTTTAGCGACTCTGGATGACTGTGACTCTATTGTGGTACCACCAGAGAAATTGTGTAAGATTCCTGCTTACTCTGATGTTTTTCCGGTTCCTAAGAGAATCTCGGAAATTATTACGCGGGAATGGGAAAGACCGGGTATCCCGTTCTCACCTTCTCCTAATTTTAAAAAAATGTATCCCATAGCTGACACTGTTCGGGATTCTTGGCAAACAGTCCCTAAGGTGGAGGGACCTATATCTACCCTGGCTAAGCGTACAACTATTCCTATTGAGGACAGTTGTGCTTTCAAAGATCCTATGGATAAAAAGTTGGAGGGTCTTCTGAAAAAGTTATTTATTCATCAGGGTTTTCTTTTACAACCGACGGCCTGTATTGTACCAGTTACAACTGCGGCGGCCTTTTGGTTTGATGCCTTAGAAGAGTCATTTAAGACTGAGACTCCTTTAGAGGAAATTTTAGATAGAATTAAGGCTCTTAAGCTGGCTAATTCTTTTATTACGGATGCCGCCTTTCAGATTGCCAAATTGGCGGCTAAGAATGCGGGATTTGCCATTTTAGTGTGTAGAGCGTTATGGTTAAAATCTTGGTCTGCTGATGTGTCATCTAAGTCAAAGCTTTTGACTATTCCCTTCAAGGGAAAGACCCTATTCGGGCCTGGCTTGAAATAAATAATTTCTGACATTACGGGAGGTAAGGGTCATCTCCTACCTCAGGATAAAGCAGCTAATCTGAGGGGTAAACAGAATAATTTTCGTTCCTTTCGGAATTTCAAAGGAGTTCCCTCTCCTTCCAATAAACAGGAAGGGAACTTTGCTCAAGCCAAGTCCGCCTGGAGATCCAACCAGGCTTGGAACAAAGGTAAACAACCCAAGAAGCCCGCTGCTGCTCCCAAATCAGCATTAAGGGGCGGCCCCCGATCCGGGACCAGATCTAGTAGGGGGCAGACTTACTTTCTTTACCCAGGCTTGGATAAAGAGACGTCCAGGACCCCTGGACACTGGAAATCGTGTCCCAAGGGTATCAACTGGAATTCAGAAATTCTCTCCCAAGGGGGAGGTTTCTTCTTTCACGATTGTCTGTAGACCAGATAAAGAGAGGCGTTCTTACGTTGTGTAAAATACCTCTCTACTATGGGAATAATTCGTCACGTTCCAATCCAGGCATCTTACCATCTGACAAAATCTCATACAGACATGGTTCTGTCCTTTCTGAGGACTCACGGGTGGAAGGTGAATCTAGAAAAGAGTTCGCTTATTCTACAGAAAAGGGTTCCTTTCTTGGGGACTCTAATAGATTCTGTATCCATGAAAATTTTCTTGACGGAAGTCAGAAAGTTAAAGATTCTGAATACATGCCGAGCCCTTCAGTCCAATCCTCGACCATCGGTGGCTCAGTGCATGGAGGTGATTGGATTGATGGTGGCGGCAATGAACATCATCCCGTTTGCTCGCTTTCATCTCAGACCACTACAATTGTGCATGCTCAGGCAGTGGAATGGAGATTATGCAAATTTGTCTCCTCAGATAAATCTGGATCAGGAGACAAGAGACTCTCTTCTTTGGTGGTTGTCGCCGGATCATCTGTCCCAAGGGACGTGCTTCCGCAGACCCTCTTGGGTGATAGTGACAATGGACGCCAGTCTACTAGGCTGGGGTGCAGTCTGGAATTCCCTGAAGGCTCAGGGGGTGTGGACGCGGTCGGAGTCTCTTCTTCCAATCAATATTATGAAATTGAGAGCAATATTCAATGCGCTTCAGGCTTGGCCTCAGTTGGCTTCGGCCAAATTCATCCGCTTTCAGTCGGACAACATCACGACTGTGGCTTACATCAATCATCAGGGAGGAACAAGGAGTTCCTTAGCGATGACGGAAGTATCCAAAATAATTTGATGGGTGGGGGCTCACTCTGGTTATCTGTCAGCAATCTACATCCCAGGAGTGGACAACTGGGAAGCAGATTTTTTGAGCAGACAGACGTTTCATCCGGGGGAATGGGAACTCCATCCGGAGGTCTTTGCCACTCTGATCCTCAAATGGGGCAGACCAGAGTTGGATCTTATGGCATCCCGCCAGAATGCCAAACTCTCGAGATACGGATCCAGGTCCAGGGATCCTCAGGCCGACCTAATAGCTGCCTTAGCAGTGCCTTGGTCGTTCAACCTAGCTTATGTGTTTCCACCGTTTTCTCTCCTTCCCCGAGTGATTGCTCGGATCAAACAGGAGAGAGCTTCAGTATTTCTCATCGCTCCTGCGTGGCCTCGCAGGACTTGGTATGCCGATCTAGTGAACATGTCCTCTCTGCCACCGTGGAAGCTTCCATTAAGGCAGGACCTTCTCATTCAGGGACCCTTCCATCATCCGCATCCGGTTTCTCTGCAGCTGACTGCTTGGGGATTGAACGCTTGATTTTATCTAAGCGGGGGTTCTCTGATTCGGTCATTGATACTTTGATTCAGGCACATAAGACTGTCACTAGGAAGATCTACCATAAGATATGGCGTAAATATCTTTATTGGTGCGAATCCAAGGGCTACTCATGGAGTAGATTTAGGATTCCCAGGATTTTATCTTTCCTCCAAGAAGGACAAATTTCTGCTTTGTCGATTTTGCTACACAAGCGTCTGGCAGATATTCCATACGTTGTCTTTTTGTCAGGCTCTGACTAGAATCAAGCCTGTGTTCAGACCAATTGCTCCACCCTAAAGTTTGAATTTAGTTCTTAATGTTCTTCAAGGGGTTCCTTTTGGACCCATGCATTCCATAGATATTAAGTTGTTATCTTGGAAGGTTTTATTTTTGGTTGCTTTTTCTTCTGCTCGCAGAGTTTCTGAGCTTTCAGCTTTACAATGTGACTCTCCTTATCTTATTTTCCATTCTGATAAGGTGGTTTTATGTACCAAACCTGGTTTCCTTCCCAAGGTGGTTTCTAATAATAATATTAATCAGGAAATTGTTGTTCCTTCATTGTGTCCTAATCCTCCTCCTAAAAAGGAGCGGCTATTGCATAACTTGGACGTAGTCTGTGCCTTTAAGTTTTTACTTGCAGGCGACTAAAGAATTTCGTCAATCATCTTCATTATTTATTGTTTTTTCTGGGAAACGTAGGGGCCAGAAAGCTACGGCTACCTCTCTTTCCTTTTGGCTGAAGAGTATCATCAGTCTGGCATATGAGTCTGGTGGACAGCAGCCTCCCGAAAGAATTACGGCTCATTCCACTAGGGCTGTGGCTTCTTCATGGGCATTTAAAAATGATGCTTCTGTTGAACAGATTTGCAAGGCTGCAACTTGGTCGTCTCTTCACACTTTTTCCAAATTTTATAAATTTGATACTTTTTCTTCATCTGAGGCTGTTTTTGGGAGAAAGGTTCTTCAAGCAGTGGTGCCTTCCGTTTAGGTTCCTGTCTTGTCCCTCCCTTTCATCCGTGTCCTATAGCTTTGGTATTGTATCCCATAAGTAAGGATGAAATCCGTGGACTCGTCATATCTTGTAAAAGAAAAGGAAATTTATGCTTACCTGCTAAAAAAAAAATTTTTACGATATGACGAGTCCACGGCCCACCCTGTCATTTTTAAGACAGGTATTTACTTATTTTTGTTAAACTTCAGTCACCACTGCACCTTGGCTTTTCCTTTCTCTTCCTAACTTCGATCGAATGACTGGAGTGGGAGGGAAGGGAGGAGCTATATATACAGCTCTGCTGTGGTGCTCTTTGCCGCCTCCTGCTGACCAGGAGACGTAATCCCATAAGTAAGGATGAAATCCGTGGACTCGTCATATCGTAAAATAAATAAATTTATCAGGTAAGCATAAATTTCCTTTTATATCCCCTGTGAGTATGTGTGTATATGTGTGTGTGTATGTATCTATATATGTATGTATGTGTGTATATGTATATATATATATATATATATATATATATATATGTATGTGTATATATGTATGTATGTGTGTGTGTGTGTGTGTATATATATATATATATAGTGTTCGTTTATGTATACAGTTTTTTGTTATTTTAGGCTATGTTTCTGAAACTGGTCTGTTTTAATCAGCCAATAAGTGATCAGAATGGAAAAAATAAGTCATTTAGGCTTAAAAGCTTTTATATATATATATATTTATTTTACTATTTTCTTCCCTCTCTCAGGTTGTAGGCAAAAAAGGAGAAAGTCACTGAACATCTGCAGACATACTGGATGAGTTCCTTGCATTGAGACCGGTTCTTCAACATGCAGGAAAAGCTCTTAATACAACAACTTTAATGTTTCCTTCAGTGAAATTAACAATAAATCATCCATTTTTTTTGTTAATCTGCATTTCAGAACTGTGATTTTATTTGAATCTGGCCACACGCATTTGTAAATAAATAAATAAAACTTCTTTTGGCAATCCTGTGATTGAAATAATTTATTTCTGTGTTATTAGTATCACATAAAGGGACATTAAATAATGCTCTTTCACTTAGACTCTAAACACTGGTGTGAGAAACCGTTAGAGCATTATTATTGCATTATTGCTTGTATATAACTGTGTTTAATCCCAGCAATGCACTACTGGGAGCTAGCTAGTGAGCCAAGGATAAAAGGCGTGTGTTGCCACCAATCAGGGCCGGCACTAGAAATGTTGGGGCCCCTTAACCATTGATCAGCCCCCCCCCCCCCATTTGACATGTCCACTTTATGACCAATTGACTAAAACGTATATGCACTTCTTAAGTGTAGTCAAACTTGGAAATGTAAAGGTAGTAACACACAGACACACTCATACACTGAATCACACACTCACACATAAGGATTCACATATAGACACTCTAGCAGACACGCAAAGAAACACACAAACAATCTCAGACACAGACAGACACTCAGCACTTGTTTACATTGACCTGACAAGTAATGAGATAGACTATAGTTTTGTCAAAAGAGGAGATTTACAAGACAAAATATGGAATTCTGATTATCTTTTTGTTAAGGAAGATAACAACTATATGATAACAGTATGCAGTGGATGAAATAAAGGGCCCTGAACTGCCTAAACAATCATTTAAAGGTTAAGTGGTGGATTGGTGACTTCCAGAAAGGTCTTATTAGTCTCAAAGTCTGTAGAAAGATTTGAATAATCAAGTAAACACCCATAGAGACACCCACAGAAAACACACAAAGACGGACGCACAAACCCTCACAGAGAGATCCACAGAAAAAAAAAATCATACACACTCAGAGACACCAACAGAAGCACAAAGACATAAATACGGACACCCACAGAAAATGTCTGCAGATTGCCATCCCTTAAATCAACAGTGTGTGACATGCTTTATAAAAAAAAAATAGCAGAAATTAAGAGAACACTTTTCTTTCCTAAGCTATGGTCCACAACGTCATCAATTACTGTTGGGAATATAATTCCTGGCCAGCAGGAGGGGGCAAAGAGCACCACAGCAAAGCTGTTAAGTGTCACTCCCCTACCCACAATCCCCAGTCATTCTCTTTGCCTCTGTAAAAGGAGGAAGTGAAGTTTTTGGTGTCTGAAGAAAATTGGATTTCTTTCGCTACTAGCAAGATGTTTTTTTGGGTCTAGCTGTAATCCACGTTAGTCTCTTCAGTAGGGCAGTGGTGGCTTTAAAGCAGTTAGGAACTTGTGAAGTTGGGCCTCACTGCATTTTCCTAACAGGTTGCTGCCCTGGTTTAGAAAGAGTAGGTTTGCTCTGTTCTTTATCTTGTTTCACAGGTCTCTGTAAGGAGTTGCATCTTTCCACATCGTGTGAGCTGTCCCCCCTGCCGGACAGCGAGATGTGCAGTTAAGTGCCTTTTGTCTTCTGGGGCTAGGAGACTGGCACTGAAGAGGTTAAGCTGAAGGGCTGCCCAGTATCCCTGCATCAATTATGGGACTAGTATCCTGGGGGTAGGATAAATTTTGGCAGTGAGCAGGCACTTTCGTAATGTGACATGGAGGGTTAAATTTATTTGGTGCAAAAAGGAGTTAACACAGTTTTGGCTTATGAATTTTATTATTTTATATATGAGTGGCTGTTGTGCCTTATGTTGACGGCATATAGTGGCAATCAGAGATGTGCGCAGTTTTGCAGTCAATTGCCAATCAGGTGACTTGTATCTCTGCTCCTACAGACTATCGAGCGGTCGTCTGCGGCTACTTTTGGAGGAGTTCGGTGTGCACAACACGATAGGTACCTCAGTCAAGGCTGAGGTGTAGAGTCCTAAGTTTTTTCCTGTCAGTTAATATAAACTAGTTGATTTGGAGTTATACTTTATAAGCAGGGAGACACAGTAGTTTTTTTTGCCTTTATTCTAAAATGGCTGGTAATTTAAAGTGGCAGTACCTCACTAAAATAAAAGGCTATTATTAAATGGAGGATTCTGCTATTATGGACAAATGTCTCCTTTATTTGGAGAATCAAGTTGGGCCATCATTGCAATTTTTCTCTCATGTATAGAGAGGACTTTGAAAAACAAAGAAACTTTATTTCTGAGCCAACAGTCTCTCAGGATGATGCTGTTCAGGCAATGACAGTTTTCTCCTGAAACGTCCCAAGCCTTAGTGGTGTCACATACAGTGCCCTGCAGTTCCTTTCAGTCTCCTGGAGGTGAAATTGCTGCCCGGTTATCTTCAGCGGTATCTGAGGCCTTATCTGCCATTCCTATGCTAACAGGAAAACGCAAGAGGAACATTAGAGGATCAGATGTTAAGTTTACCCCTCCAACCTCTGCTTTTCAGAAAGGCCCTCTTATAAGTCTGATGAGAAGGATACATCAGTAGCCTCTGAGGGTGAAATCTCAGATTCAGACAGTATAATTCTTTCATCTGATGCTGAAGTGGTGTCCTTAGATTTAAGCTTCAATACCTTTGCATATTGTTAAGAGGTTTTAGCTACTTTGGACGACTCTGACCTGCCTGTTGTCAACCCTAAGAAATCAAGTAAACTTAATAAATACTTTGATGTTCCTTCCTTGGTGGAAGTGTTTCCTGTTCCAGACCGTGCAACGGAGATTATTGTGCAGGAATGGGAGAAGCTAGGGATTCCATTTTCCCCGTCTCCTGTTTTTAAAAATATATTTCCTGTCGCTTACTCCATTAAAGACACATGGTGTACGGTGCCTAAGGTAGAAGGGGCCATCTCTACTCTGGCTAAGAGAACTACTATTCCTATAGAGGATAGCTGCTCTTTTAAAGATCCTATGGATAAAAAGCTGAAGGATTATTTGAAGAAGATATATGTTCATCAAGGCCTTCAGTGGTAACCGGCAGTTTGTATGGCCACAGTGTCCAGTGCGACATCTTACTGGTTCCGGTGCTCTGTCTGAGAAATCTAAGATAGGATTAAGGCTCTCAAGCTAGCCAATTCCATTATTTCTGATGCCACCATGCAAGTTAATAAGCTAGGAGTCAAGATATCTGACTTCGCTGTGCTAGCCCGCAGCGGATATTACCTCTAAGTTCAAGCTTTTAGTGCTTCCTTACAAGGCTAAGACCCTGTTTGGCTCTGGTTTGGCAGAAATAATCTCTAACATTGCTGGTGGAAAAGGGTCTTTTCTACCACAAGACAAGAAGAATAAATATAAAGGACGTCAAAGTAATTTTCGTTCCTTTCGTAACCCCAAAGGAAAATTTTCCTCTCCCTCTTCCACGTCTTCTTGGAAACCCAATTAGTCTTGGAACAAGGAGAAGCAATCTAAGAAGCCCGCAGCTGAGTCTAAGTCGGCATGAAAGGGTTGCCCCCGGTCCGGAACCAGATCAAGTGGGGGGCAGACTTTCTCTGTTTTATCCAGCTTGGTTACGAGATGTCCCAGATCCTTGGGCTGTGGACATAGTGTCTCAGGGTTACAAAATAGAATTCAAGACTTTTCCTCCCAAGGGCAGGTTTCTTGTCTCGAGATTATCTGCATACCAGATAAAGAGAGGCATTCTTGAATTGTGTTCGGGACCTTTCTTCCCTGGGAGTGATAGTTCCTGTTCCCTAAAGGGAACAGGGACTGGGATTCTATTCCAATCTGTTTGTGGTTCCTAAAAAAGAGGGAACTTTTCGTCCTATTTTAGACATAAAGTGTCTAAACAAGTTTCTTAGGCTGCCATCCTTCAAAATGGAGACCATTCGGTTCCTTCTCCCCTTGGTACAGGAGGGTCAGTTTATGACGACCATAGACCTGAAGGATGCATATCTTCATGTTCCCATTCACAGGGATCATCACAAGTACCTGAGATTCACATTTCTAGACAAACACTTTCAGTTTGTGACTCTTCCGTTTGGCCTTGCCACAGCTCCCAGAATATTTCCAAAGATTCTTGGGGCTCTCTTGGCAGTGATCAGGGCTTGGGGAATTGCAGTGGTGCCTTACCTGGACTACATATTGGTTCAGGCGCCATCTTTTCAACAAGCAAATTCTCATACAGAGATCTTGCTGTCTTTTCTACGTTCCCACGGATGGAAAGTGAATCTGGAAAAGAGTTCCCTTGTTCCAGCTACAAGGGTGGTTTTCTTAGGGACCATAATAGATTCCCTATCTATGAAAAATGTTCTGACAAGATTCTTGCCTCTCTCTTCAGTCTACTTTTCGGCCATCAGTGGCTCAATGTATGGAGTTAATTGGTTTGATGGTTGCTTTCATGGACATTGGTCCCTTTGCTTGATTCCATTTGAGAGCTCTACAGTTATGCATGCTCAGACAATGGAATGGGGACCATTCGCTTTGTCTCAGTGGATAGATCTAGATCAATCGACGAGAGACTCTCTCCCGTGGTGGTGTTCTTAGGAGCATCTGTCTCATGGCTCATGCTTCAGGAGACCTTCCTGAGTCATTGTAACCATGGATGTCAGCCTGCTGGGCTGGGGAGAAGTCTGGGACTCGTTAAAGGCGCAGGGTCTATGGACTCGGGAGGAGTCTGCTCCCCCCATAAATATCTTGGAATTGAAAACGATTTACAATGCTCTGATAACGTGGCCTCAGTTGTCCTTAGCCCGTCTTATCAGGTTTTAGTCAGACAATATCACCTTAGTGGCTTACATCAACCACCAAGGAGTTCCTTAGCCATGAAGGAGGTGGCTTGGATTATTTAGTGGGTGCAAGCCCACAATTGTTGTCTATCTGCCATCCACATTCCAGGGGTGGACAACTGGGATACGGACTTTCTGAGCAGACAGAATTTTCATCCCGGTTAGTGGGCACTCTATACGGAGGTGTACTCCAGGTAAACCTCAAATGGGGGATGCCGGAGTTGGATCTGATGGCGTCTCGACAGAATGCCAAGCTTCCGAGGTACGGTTCAAGATCGAGAGATCCTCAGGCCGCCCTGATTGATGTTCTGGTGGTACCTTGGGTTTTCAGTATAACATACCTGTTTCCTCCATTTGCTCTCCTTCCACGAGTCATTGCTTGTATCAAACAGGAGAATGCATCGGTAATTCTAGTAGCTCCTGGGTGTCCTCGCAGGACCTGGTAGGCAGACCTAGTGAAGATGTCATCTCTTCCACCTTGGAGGCTGCCTCTGAGAAAGGACCTAACTCGGGGTCCATTCCTTCATCCAAATCTCGCTTCTCTGAAGCGGACTGCTTGGAGCTTGAGCGATTAGTGTTGTCTAAACGTGGTTTAGTCGGTCATTGAGACCATGATTCAGGCTCGCAAGCCTGTTACTAGAAAGATTTACCATAAGATATGGCGTAAATATCTTTATTGGTGCAAATCTTAGGGCTGCTCTTGGAGTAAGGTCAGGATTCCTAGGATTTTGTCTTTTCTCCAGGAAGGTCTGGAGAAATGGTTGTCAGTCAGTTCTCTGAAAGGTCATATTTCTGCATTATCTATTCTTTTACATAAGCGTCTGGCGGATGTGCCAGTTGTTCAATCTTTTTTTCAGACCCTGGTCATAATTAAGCCTGTGTTTAAAGCTGTTGCTCCTCCTTGGAGCCTTAATCTTGTTCTTAAAGTTTTGCAGCAGGCTCTGTTTGAGCCCATGCATTCAATAGATATTAAGTTGTTATCTTGGAAGGTTTTGTTTCGTATTGCTATTTCTTCTGCAAAGAGAGTTTCACAACTCTAGGCTTTGCAGTGTGATCCTCCTTACCTTATCTTCCATGCTGATAAGGCGATTCTTCATACTAAATTGGGGTTTCTCCCTATAGTGGTTTCTGATAGAAATATTAATCTGGAAATTATCTTTCTTTCTCTATGTCCTAATCCTCCTTCTCATAAGGAACGTCTATTGCACAACTTGGATGTTGTGCGTGCTCTAAAATTTTACCTACAGGCAACTAAGGATTTTTGCCAGTCTTCTGCTTTGTTTGTTTGAGAACAAAAAGAAAGGAACCAATGGCACTACTGGAACATTAATGAGCACTGCTGCCCTATCAAAAGGATACTCAGGTATAATAACCTGAACTTAGGGGTTGGTGCTGTGTATTGGAGAAAGTACATTAACTAGGTTTGAGGGGAGAAATCACTCACCTCAACAAGAATACACATATAGCACGCCTGAGTGCTCTCACATAGATACTTTTGTGCGATATATTCATTCACAATAGACTACTGTCCATGGTATGGCTAATTATTAGCAAATGAGTCCAGATAGATAGAAGTGAAAGAATGTACATTAAAATTTAACTTTTATTCTTGTTATGTTAAAAATGTATACACACATACACATGACACACAATTTTATTTATGCTTTGTTTGTTTGTTTCTCAGGAAAGCGTAAGGGTCAGAAGACTACTTCTACTTCACTTTTCCTCTGGTTGAGAAGTATGATTGTTTTTCTTATGAGACTGCTGGACAGCAGCCTCCTGAGAGAATTGCATCTTATTCTACTAGAGCTGTCTCCTCTTCTTGGGCTTTCAAAAAATGAAGCTTCTGTGGAGCAGATTTGCAAGGCTGCAACTTGGTCCTCTGCATACTTTTCCAAAATTTTACAAATTTGATACTTTTGCCTCGGCTGAGGCTTCTTTTGGGAGAAAGGTTCTTCAAGTGGTGGTGCCTTCTGTTTAGGTCTGCCTATATTCCCTCCCTAGTCATCTGTGTCCTCTAGCATGGGTATTGGTTCCCAACAGTAATTGATGATGTTGTGGACTCATTTATGCTTACCTGATAAATTTATTTCCGGATATGGTGAGTTCATGACCCCACCCGTAAATTTAAGACGATTATTTTTTACTAAACCTCAGGCACCTCTACACCTTTCTGTTATTCCTTGTTTCCATTTTCCTTCGGTCGAATGACTGGGGATTGTGGTTAGGGGAGTGACACTTAACAGCTTTGCTGTGGTGCTCTTTGCCTCCTCCTGCTGGTCGTGGACTCACCATATTCGGAAAGAAAGACATTTATTAGGTAAGCAAAAAAATTTGTTTTTAAATAATCATATTCGTAAAGGTGCAAACAAAAATACTTTTGTGAATTGTCCGATGGGTAGATGAAGAAAAGTACTTTTAAAAGGTTGACATATGGTTGGAGTCCCCCCCCCATTTTCCCCAACCACGAGCACCACTTCAAAACTGGTGTACAAGGGTTCCCATCTGTCTGTACTCATGGATTTTGAAAATGCTGTACTCTATATGGTCTTGGTGGAACCATAAGCTGTGGCACTAGGTCTCATACAATTAAATCTGGTTAAATTCAGGATGTAGGCTTGCTTGTATGTATTTCAAAATTAAGTCAGCTGTAGTGTAAACTGAACAGTGTTAAGTTAACCTGTCTCATTTCAAACACTGAGTAATCTAGGCTGAGGGTATTAACATTTTATACAGATGTAAAAATGTCCTTGCATAAAGAGGCAGTAAACTAGAATGTAATTAAAATATATACTGTATATAAAAAAGGGCACCTACCATTCGTCTATTGAGGAGGAAACATTTTTGCATGGTTTTAAATATAGCATTTCTACAGCATTGTCAAATAATCATAAATACACTGCTGCATATTGCTAAAAAAAAAAGTGTTTTTATGGATCCCTGGCCCCACCATACAGCTACCATACTGAAAGGGACAGTCTAGTATAAATTAAACTTTCACTATTCACATAGGACTTTTAATTTTAATCAACTTCCAATTTACTTTTATCATCAAATTTGCTTTTTTCTCTTGGTATTCTTAGTTTAAACTAAACATAGGTAGGCTCATATGCTAATTTCTAAGCCTTTGAGGGCTGCCTCTTATCACATGCTTTTTAAACCTCTTTTCAACACAAAGAGACAGAAAGTACACGTGGGCCATATAGATAACACTGTGTTCAGGCACAGGGGGGTATTTAAGATTTAGCACAAAACAATGCTAAATTTAAGACCATAGATAATAAACAGTCACAGTCATGTGATCAGGGGACTGGAAGAAAGTTCCTAAATACAAGGTAATCACAGAGGTAAAAAGTATATTAATATAACTGTGTTTGTTATGCAAAACTCCGGAATGGGTAATAAATAGATTATCTGTCTTTTAAAACAATAACAATTCTATTCTATGACAATTCACTTGAAGTTACAATCTGAAATTGAACAAATAAATAAAAAATATTTACTAGTAAGTCCTACCTACTCTGCAAATGAAAGTGATCTGCCGCACACACTGTACAAACCGAAGTGCCAAGTCTGTCTAACACTGTGCTTAGTGGTTAAGTGCACATGTAATGACATTTCCCACGCTCAATAACACTGCTGTAGCGCCCATCTGGTGGCTGTAAAAAAAAAATCCTGAATGGGACAGGATTGGATTCCTTTTTCCCCTCTTCTCCCTTTAACAAATTGTCCACGGTCCTGGACTCTCATTGGAGTTGTGAGGTTCCGTCCCTAAACGTACTACTATTCAGCTTGAGGATAGTTCTTTGTTTGAAGAGCCCATGGATAAAAGAAGGAAACTGTTAAGAAAGATGTTTCAACATACGGGATATTTTTTTCTACCAGCGGCGGCTGTTGCAGCGGTTACTGGTGAAACTACCTTCTGGTGTGACTCCTTATAGGATTTGATTGGGGTGGAGGATCCCCTCAAAGTTACTCAGAAAAGATGTATGGCTTTGAGGGTTGTTAATTCTTTTATCTGTGCCGCTATTAGGCAGTTTATTCGCTTGAATGCTATGGCTTCAGCTTTTTCTGTTCAGGCCCGTCGTGCTCTGGTTGAAGTCATGGTCTGTGGATATGACTTCTAAGTCTAGACTTCTTCCCTCCTTTTAAGGGAATGATTTGTCTGGTCCAGGCCTGGACTCAATTATCTCCACGGTCACAGGGGGCAAGGGTGCCCTCCTACCGCAAGAGTATATGAACTAATCTAAGGGACGATTTTTGTTCTTTTTGTTCTGATAAAGCCCATGTCAGCAGTCCTCCGCTAAGCCAGAGCAAACCAAGAGCTCTTGGAAGCCTGCTCAGTCCTGGATTAAATCCAAGCAGAGCAAGAAGCCCGACGAGTCTACGTCGTCATGAACGGGCGGTCCCTGATCTTCTTCTGGATCGTGTAGGGGGCAGTATGTCGCTCTTTCAGTTAGTTGGTTCAGGGACATGCAGGATCCATGGGTCCTGGAGGTCATAGCTCAGGGTTACAAGATAGGTTTTAAGTCTCAGCCACCCAAGGGCAGATTCCTCCTGTCTTCCTGACCAGAAAGGAGGGAAGCGTTTCTGGGGTGTGTACGGGATCTGTCCTCTAGGAGTTATTGTCCCGGTGTCTATCGCAGTGAGAAGTTTGGGATACTATTCAAACCTTTTTGTGGTCCCTAAGAAAGAGGGAACTTTCCGTCCGATTCTGGACCTAAAGTGCTTAAGCAGATTTTTAAATGTCCCCTCGTTTAAGATGGAGACAATAAGGTCAATTCTTCCCCTTCTCGTACCAATTCCAGTTCCTAATGTTTGCATGCCTGGACCAGTTTATTGCCCTTCCGTTTGGTCTAGCTAAAGACATTTTTCGAAGAGTGGACCATTTGGAATATCTCCTCTGTCTTCTTTGATCCCATGGATGGCAGATAATCTAGAGAGAGTTCTCTTGTATCAAGTACCAGGGTAGAATTCTCGAGTACTTTAATAGTCTCCATAGACATGAGAATATTTCTAACAGACCAGAGACGTTGCAAGTTAGCTTCAACATGTCTTGCCCTCCAGATCTCCTTAAGGACATCTGCGGCTCTGTGTATGGAGGTGATTGGTCTCATGGTGTCCAGCTTGGACATCATTTCCTTTGCCAGGTTTGACCTCAGACTGTAACAACTGCGCATGATGAACTAGTGGAACGGCGATCATTTGGATTTGTCTCAACAGATTTCTCTGGACAACCAATCGGGAGAATCATTCTCTTGGTGGTTTTGTCCAGATCACTTGTCCTGAGGGACGTCCGTCTCAAGACCATCCTGGGTGATTGTGACTATGGTTGCGAGTCTGTCAGGATGGGGAGCCGTTTGGGGTGCCAGGAAGCTCCCTCCTGATCTCATTTTGGATCTTCAGGCAATATACAATGCTCTGAAGGCTTGGCCTCTGCTGGCTTCATCCCAGTTAATCAGATTCCAATCAAACAATATATCCTCTGTGGCTTACATCAACCATCCTGGGGGAACGAGAAGCTCCCTAGTTTTGAGGGAAGTATCTTGGATTCTGGTGTGGGGGAGACATGCATTTATTCGCTGTCAGTGATCCACATTCCGGGTGTGGACAACTGGGAAGCGGATTCCTCAGCAGACAATCCTTTAATCCGGGAGAATGGTCTCTCTATCCCAAGTGTTTGCAGAGATTTGCAAGAGGAAGATCTTATAACGTCTCAATACAAAGCTACCCAGATAGGGGTTGAGGTACAGGGATCCTCAAGCGGAACAGATGCATTAGCGTTGCCTTGGAGGTTCAATCTAATTTATCCTTTCCGATCGTTACCACTACTTCCTAGTGTAGTGGCTTGAGTCAAGCAGGCGTCATTGATACTGACTGCTCTGTCTTAGCCCGCGAAGGATATGGTTCACGGATCTAGTGGGGATATCATAATCTCATCCGTGGAAGTTACCTTGTCGCAGGGATCTGCTGACCAAGGTCTCTTTGTTTATCAATGTCTAGATTCTCTGAGGCTGACTGCGTGGAGATTGAACGCTTAGTCCTAGCCAAGAGAGGGTTTTCTGAGAGAGTTATTTTTACTCTCATTCAAGTTCGTAAGCTGGTTGCTCGTCGCATCTATCATAAGGTGTGGAGGACCTACTTATTCTGTTCTCCAGGATGAACTGGAGAAGGGCTTTTTTGTAAGTCCCCTGAAGGGACAGTTTTCGACCCTGTCTGTGTTACTGCACGAGAGGTTTGCAGTGCTTCCAGAAGTGCAGCCATTTGTTAAGGCTCTTCTGGGATCAGACCTGAGTTTAGATCTAAGGCTCCTCCTTGGAGTTTGAATCTTGTCCTTAAAGGGCCACTGTAAGTAAATATTTTCTATGCCTGTTACTAACTAACTACCCCAAATACGCTTTTTATCAATAGCATTTCATTAACATATCTCTACCGTATATCAGAAATCTTGTCTGCAAATTTGTTTTCCAAACCCACTCCGTGGGTATCCTTTGCTCTGTACCAATCCGTTTACAATACCTAGGTTTCAAAATGGCGCTTTAAGCACAAAGTTATTGGTTTAAGTATTTTGAACATGCAGTGCTGAAAATAGTGGGCAGGATAACGTGACATCATCGGCGAATAAAAGATATAACTTTTAGAACGTTATGAAACTTCGTTTTGGAGAAAATATAGGTCAGTAGGTTTTATTTAATGTTTATTAACTTTAATATGTTAGTTGTTTAGCTTAAAAATTATAACAGAAAGTAATCCTTTAAGGTTTTGTAACGGGCTCCGTTGGAGCCTATGCATGAAGTAGACATTAAATTGTCTTGGAAGGTTCCTTTTCTACTGGCTATTGCTTCTGCGCGCAGAGTATCTGTGATTGCTGCCTTGCAATGCGTCCCTCCTTATCTGGCTTTTCATACCAATAAAGCTGTTCTATGGGCCCCTTCGACTTCCTTATCTTTTTGTTTGAGGAGTGTCATCCGTTTAGCATAGAAACGGCGGAACATAAGCCTCCTCTGAAGATTATGGTTCATTCTACGAGAGCAGTGGTTTCTTCTTGGGCCTTCAAAAATGAGGCCTCTATGGATCAGATTTGTAAGGCGACTTTCTGGTTCTCCTTACATACTTTTCTGAAAATTTTATGTTTGATGTTTTTGCTGAAGCAGCCTTCGGAAGCAAGGTTTTGCAGGCTGTGGTGCCCTCAGATTATGGTCCGCCTCTCTTTTTTCCCTCCCGTTAGCTTTCCGTGTACTCTAGAGCTTGGGTATATGTTTCCCAAAAGTAAGGAATTCAGCTGTGGACTCTTCCCATATTAAGATTGAAAACATAAATTATGCTTACCTGTTAATTTGATTTCCATCTGTATGGGAAGAGTCCACAGCTCCCGCCTGTGTTCTCCGATGGGTCGGCCCTAAATTTGAAATTTTTTCTTCTGGCACCTTTTACACCCTGATTTCTTTCATGTAATTAGCAAGAGTCCATGAGCTAGTGACGTATGGGATATACATACCTACCAGGAGGGGCAAAGTTTCCCAAACCTCAAAATGCCTACAAATACACCCCTCACCACACCCACAATTCAGTTTTACAAACTTTGCCTCCCAGGGAGGTGGTGAAGTAAGTTTGTGCTAGATTCTACGTTGATATGCGCTTCGCAGCAGGCTGGAGCCCGGTTTTCCTCTCAGAGTGCAGTGAATGTCAGAGGGATGTGAAGAGAGTATTGCCTATTTGAATTCAATGGTCTCCTTCTACGGGATCTATTTCATAGGTTCTCTGTTATCGGTTGTAGAGATTCATCTCTTACCTCCCTTTTCAGATCGACGATATACTCTTATATACCATTACCTCTACTGATTCTCGTTTCAGTACTGGTTTGGCTATCTACTATATGTAGATGAGTGTCCTGGGGTAAGTAAGTCTTATTTTTTGTGACACTCTAAGCTATGGTTGGGCACTTTATATGTAAAGTTCTAAATATATGTCTTTAAACTTATATTTGCCATGATTCAGGATAATCAGTATTCCTTCATTCAGACTGTCAGTTTCATTATTTGGGATAATGCATATGAATAAATATTTTTTCTTACCTTGAACATTTTCAATTTACTTTTTTCCCTGCGGACTGTTAGGCTCGCGGGGGCAGAAAATGCTTCAATTTATTGCGTCATTCTTGGCGCAAACTTTTTTGGTGCAAAATTTTGTAATTTCCGGCGCCGTAGTCGTCGCCGGAAGTTGTTCGTTGTTACGTCATTTTTTGACGCATGTGTGTTCAGACGTTTTTTTTTGCGCCAAAAAATGTGGGCGTCGTTTTCGGCGTCAGAGGATGTGGCGTCATACTTGGCGCCAAAATATATGGGCGTTGTACTTGGCACCAATAATGTGGGCTTCATACTTGGCGCCAAAAATGTGGGCATCATTCTTGTTCCACTTTTTCTCACATTATTTAAGTCTCACTTTTTTGTTGCTTCTGGTTGCTAGAGGCTTGTTTGTTTTGCATTTTTTCCCATTCCTGAAACTGTCATTTAAGGAATTTGATAATTTTGCTTTATATGTTGTTTTTTTTCTATTACATATTGCAAGATTTTCCATAAACTGTTCCTGGATCAGAACATACTGAGGGATTCCTGTTGACTGAGATAAGTCCTACCAAAGCTAAGTTCATTTATTTTAAATGTTATGAATGTTTATCTTTAGCTATGGTTTGTAATAAGTTATCATGATAAACTTTTACATGCAGAATCCATTAGTATTTATGCTTTATGTATTGCTATTCTTTTTACATGTTATGTACAAGATATACTTAGAAAATTTATAAGAATATTTTTCTGATTCTATGTTAAAGGCTTTGTCTGACTTTGCGCCTTCTATTAAAATTTTTAGGTCTTTTTCAAACTTCTTTTTTAATTGATGAAGTTTCAAATGACCAACAACATACTGAATTATCCTTCTCTGATGATGTTTTTTCTCATTCAGAATTTTCTTCATCAGATATTGACACTAACAAATCTACTTTTTTATTTTTTATTAGAGTACATTTGTTTTTTGTTGAAAAGGTGTTGATTATTTTGGATATTGAGGTAACTAGTTCTTTTTCAAGACTAGCTAACATTTTATTTCTGCTTATTTTATCTTCTGTGTTTTCAGAGGTTTTTTTCCAGTTCTTCATACTAGGGAATGGAATAGGCTGAGAATTTTCTTCCTTCTTCAAAGGTTTTAAATTATATTCTTTGCCGGCAGTTAATTTCAATTTTGAGGGTTCTCCAATTTAATGGGGCTATCTCTACTCCTGCTAAAATATGCTATTGTTTCTATAGCAAAATGGTATTTATTATCCTTTTAGATGGTTGTATCTTATTTAAGGAAAATTATTTATTTTCAGGTACTTTTCTTGGACCTGTGATTTATTTGGATGATGTTGCATTTGCTTCATTTTTCTGTTTACTTTAAGATCAAGTATCAGATTATGTTTTATTTAGCATTGTTAAGGGACAAAGTCTACTGCTCATTTGAGGTTCAGACTGGGTGCTGTTGCATTTGTCTTGTTGTCTTGCATTTGTTTATGCAAGTCCGGTGTGTTGACTGGTCCTTTAACTGGATTATCATGCTAATAATTTCATTTGTATCTTCATTTTATTGAATATTTTCACAAATGAGGTTTAATCTATGTCTTTAGCTGTTTTTAGCTAGAAGAATTTTGTGATTTCTAAAAATCCTTATTTCTTTTTTTTCAAGATAATCAATTATTTGGTTCATATTGGATTCAATTCTTAACTGTTACTCTGGGCTTCAAGATTGAGTTCTAAGACTAAAACTTTAAACTTGTTTTAGTTTGGTTGTTCTTACTAAGGAACACAATTCTAAATTCTTACCCAAGTAACATGTTTTTAATTGGAAGTTTTTTAGTTCAAAATCAGCTCCTTAAATTTGCATGTATGTGCCGTATTCCAGCTTGGCTGGTTAGGGGCAGGTTAAGATTTTTTTTAAATTTGTTCTATTCGGTCCAAATTTCTTAGATTTTGGGTACAGAATAAAATTTAGAGTAAAACCGTCTATGAGAAGTCTTTTTCTCTCTATTATATTCCAGCTATTCCAGTAAGGCTAACACTTTCCTTAATGTGTTTCAGTCCTATATATTTTGGGTAATGTTGAAGTGCGGCTGATCACCTGTTGGGGCTCAAGCGCTGCTCAGATCTGGAATCTTCTGGGGTATTTATTCCAGTTCCATTTTTAGGAACTGGGTTTTGGGGTTTTATTCAAAACTATTCATTGTTCCAAAGATAGAAAATCTTTTTATTATATAAATGTACCATCTTTTAGATTGGTATTTATATGGTCTATTCTGCCTTTTTTTGGTCAGTGATAGCATTATTTGTTTTCATTAGATACAATAGATGCATATCTTCATTTTCTGTTTTCATTCAGATTATTTTTATTTTCTGAGACTACGGAATCTCATATGATTCAACTTTGTTTTTTCAAGACATGGTTAGAGGATCTTTTTATCAAAGCTCTTGATTCCTCACACAAGGGTCACCTTTTTTTAGGTTTCCAGATAGATTGTGTCACTGTCTTTGTCTCTAACAGACAAGTGACATTTTTATTGGGTTCCGTCTGTCGGTACCTTCAGTCTCTATTATTTCCTTCAGTTGCTTTATATGCATGGAAATTTAGGTCTTATGGCTGCAGCATTGGATTCAATTCCCTTTGCTCATTTTCATAGAAAACCTTTCCAATTTTTTATGCTGAATAATGGTGCAGGGATTCTAGGATTTCACTTTTTAAATCTTCGAATTCTATGTTTATCTATCTTTGATTCGGTGGTTAAGATCAACCTGTTCTACAGGTCTCTTCGATTCTTTCAACCTGGGCCATGATCTCTACAGATGCGAGTCTTTTAGGTTGGGAGGCTGTCTGAGGTTCTCTGTCAGCACAAGGGGTTTGGAAATCTCAGGAGGCGAGATTACTATTTGATATTTTGGAACTCCGTGCATTCCCAGAGTTCTTCAGTTGGTTTCTTTTGAAGAAGAGACGTTTATTGTTTTTTTCAGACAATATCACATCTGTGGTGTATGTCAATCATCAGGGTGGAACTATCAGTCCTTAGACTGTGACAAAAGTATCTCGGATATTTGCTTGGGCTAAATCCAGCTCCTATCTAAATTCTGTGGTCCTTTTCCCAGGTATAGACATTTGGGAAGCGGATTATCTCTGTCAATCAAGCTTTACATCCGGGAGAATGGTCTCTTTACCCAGATATGTTTTTCAATTTTTCAGATGTGAGGGCTTCCAGAAATAGATCTGTTGGCATCTCGTCTTAACAAGGAACTTCCCAGGGGCCTATTTCAGGTCAGGGGATCCTCAGGCGGAAGTAGCATATGCATTGACACTTCCTTGGAATTATCATTCTGTCTATATCTTCCGCCTCTAGTTCTTCCAAAATTCTAATGGAGCGTTTGTTTGTACTGCTGGTGGTTCCAGCATGGCCTCACAGGTTTTGGTATGCGGATCTCATTCGGATGGCCAGTTGCCAACCTTGGACACTTCCGTTAAGACCAGACCTTCTATCTCAAGGCCCATTTTTTCCATCAGGATCTCAAATCATTCAATTTGAAGGTATGGAGATTGAACGTTTGATTCTTAGTCATAGAGGTTTCTCTGACTCAGTGATTAATACTATGTTACAGGTTTGTAAATCTGTCTCTAGAAAGATTTATTATCGAGTTTGGAAGACTTACATTTCTTGGTGTTCTTCTCATAAATTATTTTGGCATTCTTTTAGAATTCCTAGAATTTTACAATTTTTCAGGTTGGTTTAGATAAGGTTTTGTCTGCAAGTTCTTTGAAAGGACAAATCTCTACTCTTTCTGTTCTTTTTCACAGAAAGATTGCTATTCATTCTGATATTCATTGTTTTGTACAGGCTTTGGTTGTATCAAGCCTGTCATTAAGTCAATCTCTCCTCCTTGGAGTCTCAATTTGGTACTGAGGGCTTTTTACAGGCTCCTCCGTTTGAACCTTTGCGTTCTCTGGACATTAAAATTACTTTCTTGGAAAGTATTGTTCCTTTTGGCTATCTCTTCTGCTAGAAGAGTTTCTGAGTTTTCTGCTCTTTCTTGTGGATCTCCTTTTCTGATTTTTCATCAGGATAAGGCAGTGTTCCTTCCTGTTATTCATTATTTTGTTCAGGCTTTGGTTCTTATCAAACCTGTCATTAAGCCAATTTCTCCTCTTTGGAGTTTTAATTTGGTTCTGAAGGCTTTACAGGCTCTTCTATTTGAGCATATGCTTTCTCTAGACATTATTTACTTTCATGGAAAGTATTGTTCTTTTTAGACATCTCTTCAGCTAGAACAGTTTTTGAATTATCTGTTCTTTCTTGTGAGTCTCCTTTTTCAGATTTTTTCATCAGGATAAGGTGGTTTTTGCTATCCTCATTTCATTTCTTACCTAAAGTTCTGATTTCTATCAACATTAGTGAGGAATTATTTTCTTTTCCTAAGACTTCTTTGGTAAGATTCTTACATTCTTTGGATATGGTAAGAGTTTTGAAATCCTATGTTGAAGCTATTCAGATTTCACACAGACTTCTAGTCTATTTGTTATCTTTTCTGGTTTTAGGAAGGTCAAAAGGCTTCTGCCATTTCTTTGGCATCTTGGTTAAACTTTTGATTCATCATGCTTATTTGGAGTCGGGTTGATTCCCGCCTCAGTGGATTACGGCTCATTCTACTAGGTAAGTTTCTACTTCCTGGGCTTTTAAGAATGAAGCTTCTGTTGATCAGATTTGCAAAGCAATGACTTGGTCTTCTTTGCATATTTTTACTAAATTCTACCATTTTGATGTTTTCTCTTCTTTAGAAGCAGTTTTGGTAGAATGGTACTTTAGGCAGCTGTTTCAGTTTGATTCTTCTGCTTATAATTTCAGTTTTTTTCATTATAAAAATTGAAACTTTTTGATTTGGGTAGTGGATTTATTTTTCAGCGGAATTGGCTGTCTTTATTTTTTCCCTCCCTCTCTAGTGACTCTTGCGTGGAAGTTCCACATCTTGGGTATCTACTATCCCATACGTCACTAGCTCATGGACTCTTGCTAATTACATGAAAGAAAACATAATTTATGTAAGAACTTACCTGATAAATTCATTTCTATCATATTAGCAAGAGTCCATGAGGCCCACCCTTTTTGTGGTGGTTATGATTTTTTGTATAAAGCACAATTATTCCAATTCCTTATTTTTTTATGCTTTCGCACCTTTCTTATCACCCCACTTCTTGGCTATTCGTTAAACTGAATTGTGGGTGTGGTGAGGGGTGTATTTATAGGCATTTTAAGGTTTGGGAAACTTTGCCCCTCCTGGTAGGAATGTATATCCCATACGTCACTAGCTCATGGACTCTTGCTAATATGAAAGAAATGAATTTATCAGGTAAGTTCTTACATAAATTATGTTATTTCTTTTACTGTTCCTTGTTCCCTCGGCAGAAGGACTGGGGTTATGAGGAAGTGGGGGAAGTATTTAAGCCTTTGGCTGGGGTGTCTTTGCCTCCTCCTGGTGGCCAGGTTCAGTATTTCCCACAAGTAAGAAATGCAGCTGTTGACTCTTCCCATACAGATAAAAATGAAATGATCAGGTAAGCATAATTTATATTTTTATGATACAGGTAAATTGGAAACTTGTTTAAAAATGTCCACCAGAATATTGTAGAAAGGTGCATTGACTTCATTCTATACCTATAAGATAGATGATTATTTAGTAGTATCCAAAAAAAAGTGCCTGTAGCAGAGGTAAGTTACTCTACAGCGCAGTAGTTCCCTTCCCTTGTGTGCACCTCTTTTGTAGACCATAACCTACTCTATGGATAAAATAAAATACATGCTCATAAATGCATGTGTCACATAAGCTTAAAGTGACATTAAACACTTTGAGATGGTAATATAAAATGATAAATCATATATTAAAACCCCCAATATACTTTATTTATTTTGTTCCCTTTTCCTATAATTCCATTCTGAAATTGTGAGCATTTCAGTTCCTGTTAGAAATGGAAGTGCAGAACACTGTTATATTAGACACAGCCATTGGCCGCACACTCTAGTGACCCTTTTATAACTGTCTTTAATTCGCCACAGCAGAGAAGGTAGCCTAAGTTACAACATGGCAGCTCCCATTGTTTTATAGACACTAAAACTTCACACTTATTTTGACAATATTTAAACAGCTACTGAAACTTTAAAATATACATCTACATGTTATTTTCAGACTAAATTCATCATTCGTTCTCGCATTTATTTAGTGTTTAATATCCATTTAAGTAAGATCTGTGAAATCTCATGAAAACACACTAAAAGCAAAGTATTACCTCAGCGCTGCTGATGCTGGTTGGTTATTGTTGGGTTTTATTTTGTGAGGGGGGGGGGGGTTCAACTTGTAGCTGGCCAGCAGCTGAAGTATATTCTTGACAAAGGCGGGCAATCACAGAGCCGAAACGCGTAGAAGAGAACTAGCTCCAGCTCATAACTCTATACTAACTGGCCAGTTAGCGTGAATATTAGCACTCGCAAGACCGCCTCATTGTGAGCAACTGAATACTCACACCAGGCGAATACTCACACCAGGCGTTAGGAGGTTAGCTCATTTTTTTTCTAACACAGAATTAATTGAGAGGTGAGATTCAAACTCACAAGAGACAAGAAAAAAAGTGTAAGGATCGGTTGTTGAAAAAACTTGCCTCATCCAGTAAGAGTCTAAGGACGCCGCCACTATCAGGGTGAGCCCAGTCAAACAGGGTAAGAAAATATAAACCATCAAACTAATTGACCACTGAGAAAACCCGCCATATCCGGTAAGAGTCTCTGGATGCCGCTACTATCAGAGCGAGCCCAGCAAAACAGGGTAAGAAAAAATTCACCACCTTACCTTACGCACAACTCACGGATTACCGTTATATTATACAAGAGAAGAAACTTTGTAATCTAAAGGGACATTAGTAAGTCACGCTTGTTTCTAAATTAAAACCATGCTATAAGCAACTAAGTTGAGAGAATTCCAACTCAGAATAAGTAAATCTGCATACATATCTTGAAGAGACATCGATACTAAAGTTCTTTCTCGTCCATTCACACTGTAACACAGTCTTTGAAACAATTTTGGAAAGTGTTGCTAATAGGATGTACAGTGTGTCATTCTGAAACCACAAAATTTAAAGCACACTTTACAAACTATGTCTACGTTATAGTACGTGGAATATACACAATATACTTAGAAGATTTATAACTCTTTTTTTTATGCTACAGTAGCAACTATTGTTACCAATCTCCGTTTTTTTCGTCCACAAACTTATTTGCTGCAGATTGTTTTAACTGCATGTTTTTTGCTATATTTTTTCTTTTTTTTTGTTTGCAGACTTTTTTTTCTCAGAGCCTTTTTGTGTCAAATGATACCTTTTTTAACATCAACATTGTATTTTAAATAAGAATATATAACTTGTTATATACCCAGTGGCGTCACTAGGGGGGGGCGGGGGGGGCGGGCCGCACCCGGGTGACACCCACCAGGGGGTGACACCAAAAAAAAAATTTTTTTTTTTTTTTTTTTTTTTAATTTTATTGAAATTCAAAGAAATACAATGTTGAGATGCATAGATTTTTTTATTAGAGGGGCTGGCATTTGTGAACATTGGTGGGACTGGGGAAGATGTAGACACACAATTTTTTTGCCCCTTGAGCCAGTGCTGCAATTTCAACAAATAGTTTTCCCGGCTGCTTTTGCTTGTTTGTACTTTGCTTCTCCCCTGCCCAATTTCGCTATGAATGTTGTGGGCATGCCGTGGGGCTTGCAAAGTTGCGCTGCTAGCCTAAACCTGCCTGCCTATCTGTGCTCACTGCTCAGTGATATGTTGAGCAGTGGAGTCACTCACTGCTGTGCTGTCTCTCTAAACGGGAACTGGCAAATCATGAGGGGATGCCTGGCACCTGACCGCATGACTGTTTGACACTGTCTTTAAAGTGAAGGAGCCACGTATGATGCCCACCAGACCATTACGGTTACGGTACACTAAGTGCACACTGAACAGGTAGGAGGGCGGGCGGGGGTCTGGGGGTGGGCAGAGTGCAGAGGTGATTGGCCATAAGAAGCGGTAGGCATGCGGCCCGGGGCTGTACACTGACAGACTTGGAACAGAGTCAGAGAGCAGAATTTTCATAGTTTGCACCTAAAACTTTTCTTTAGTGATTTATTTTTAGAGTGCTCTGTTTATCTTTCATTTGATGCTCTGCTGAGCCAGGGAGCAGCTCTAGGCATAAGCTTTATAATTAATGCAGTGCAGTTTACATATTTTGTATGTGTGTGTCTGAGTTTTTTTGTGTGTGTGTGTGTGTCTGTGTTTTTGTGTGTGTGTTTTTGTGTGTGTGTCTGAGTGTGTTTCCGAGTGTTTGTGTGTGCATCTGAGTATGTTTTAAGTGTGTCTGAGTGTTTGTATGTGTGTTTGCCTGTGTTTTTGTGCGTGTCTGCTTTCTGGGGGGGGGTGACACCATAACTTACCGCCCCGGGTGACACCAACCCTAGTGACGCCACTGTATATACCGTTGTATTATTATTATGATGTATTTATATGTGTATTCACATTAAGATATCTGATACTTCTAGTGTTCAGCATATTATCTGTTGCATATTTTAATAAATGTACTTTTGTTTTATACCATATAAAACGGTATGAATTTTCTTTGAAAACGCTTAATAAGCTATATAGGTCCCTTATTAGATCAGTTTGGTTATAATACATCAGATACTAATTAATAAGCTATATAGGTCCCGTATTAGATCAGTTTGGTTATAATACATCAGATACTAATTAATAAGCTATATAGGTCCCGTATTAGATCAGTTTGGTTATAATACATCAGATACTAATTAATAAGCTATATAGGTCCCGTATTAGATCAGTTTGGTTATAATACATCAGATACTAATTTGGTCCCCTACTATTATTTAAACAGATAGCCATAGGCGCCACCTCTTAAACCCTCTTTTTCTTTCAGCAGCTGAAGTATAACTGTTTACACAGCACTTACTTACTTACTTACTAAAGGAAATTTGGGGTAATTGAAATTGAAGCCCCGTGTCTAAAGACCTCTGCTCCATAACCTGTCCGCCTGCTCTGAGGAGGTGGACAGACATCACCGCAATTCAACCCAATCAAATACGATCGGGTTGATTGACACCCCCCTGCTAGCGGCTGCGAATCTGCAGGGGGCGGTGTTGCACTAGCAGTTCACAAGAGCTGCTGGCGCAATGCTGAATGCGGAGAGCAATGTCCGACAGGCCTTTCATAAATAGGCCCCAAAATCTCTTTCTTTTTTACATAGAGATGTTTAGGTGATATGTTATTTGTTCAGAGGAGAATTGCCTGGTATTTCAGGGCTGGAGTGACCTTACTCTGTGGGATCAGACTGATATACTTCAGATACGTTTTCCTCTGTGAAAAGCACAACTGGGCTAAAAGAGGCTGCTTCTAGGTGGTAACTCGCCATAGAACAATCAACTGAGCTTCTGTTCGTTCCTGGTTTATTTACATTTTTAATAAACTCTTTCTGTTGCAGGCTTCTCATATGCCATGGTATGTGTGTATGTATGTGTATGTATATATATATATATATATATATATATATATATATATATGTTAGTATATTTTGAATATAATATATGTGAGTTTCTCACTTGAAAATGGCCTACACTGGCTTAAATGTGAGCAGGGGGGGTGTTTGTATTTTATTTTACAGGTAAAAGAGCTGATTTCTTTGGGGCAATGCCCCGCAAAAAGCCTTTTTAAGGGCCATTGGTAGTTTATTGTAGGCTAGGTTTTTTTTTTTATTTTGTGGGTGCTTTTTTATTTTGATAGGGCTATTAGATTAGGTGTAATTAGTTTAAATATTTTATAATTTATTTTTTTATTTTGCGCAACTTAGTGTTTTTTATTTTGTGTAACTTGTTATTTTTTTGTAATAGTAATTCTTTATTGTAGATTTAAATAATTTGAGTAGGGTTAGGTTTTTAAATATGTAATAAAGTTAATTTAATTTGTAGTTTAATGTAATTGTAGTATAACAGTTAGGGTAGGTTAATTAATAGTTTAATATAGTTTAATGTAATTTTAGTATAATAGTTAGGGTAGGTTAATTATTAGTTTAATATAGTTTAATGTAATTTTAGTATAATAGTTAGAGTAGGTTAATTAGTAGTTTAATATAGTTTATTTTAATTCTAAAGGTAAGTTTAAATTTATTATAAGATAGGGATGAGGTAATTATAATGTAAAGTTAGTGGGTTGTTAGGTTTAGAGGTTAATAGCTTAATTTAGTTTATTTCGATGTGGGGGGCTGGCGGTTTAGGGGTTAATAGGTTTAGTAAGTGGTAGTGATGTGGGAGGCCAGGGGTTTAGGGGTAAATACAATTATTTAGTTGTGATGGGCTCCGGGATCGGCGGTATGGGCTTAATACATTTAGTTAGTTGCGGCGGTGTCGGGGAGCGGCGGAATAGGGGTTAATAACTTTATTAGAGTTGTGGTGGGCTCCGGGAGTGGAGGGATGGGGGTTAATAACTTTATTAGAGTTGTGGTGGGCTCCGGGAGCAGCATGATATGGGTTAATAACTTTATTTAGTTGCGGCGAGGTCCGGGAATGGTGGGATAGGGGTTAAACATTTTAGTATAGTGGCGGTGTTTAGTGACAGGGTATAAATAAAGTTAGGAAAAAGCCGAATAGCAGTGAGATCGATGACTGTTAGTTAACAACAGTCTGCTGCTCATCGCCCCCTTCTTGGTGCACTGCTTTTTGACAGCTTTTTTGATAAATATGGAGATCGTATTCAGGTCCGCGGCCGCGATGTTAGGCGATGTTAGGCGAGCGTATTGGTGCCATCGAATGCAGCATAGTTGATGGCTTTATAAATAGGCCTCTTTAAGTCTATGTATATTGTGCAGATAATAGAGTTTTAATCAAAATTATAAACCTAGGTCTTTTCATGTGTTTTTGTTTGCTTTACATGAAAATATTTCACCTATGATGTTTATGTAACACTTTAAAAATCAGCAAAATGGTTATATAAATAAAATTTATTATGAAACAAAAGCCAAAAAACTATTATGTACATAGTTTATTCCGATTCAGTGTCTACTCAGCGCTTCTTGGCTTGTCTATTGTATTTATTAAATGGAGCATCTCTGTCCAGCAATAATCTGCAAACATTAATGGGTTCCATTTGTCTTGATAGCGTTTCTCCATTGTTATAATGTTCTGGTGAAATTGCTTGTCGCTCACTGCTCCGCAGTTCGGTGAAAAAAATCTAGATGAGAGTGCAAAAAATGTATCTTAAGTGACATGTTGCAACCAAGGCTTTTATATTCCTTGAGGAGGTTTTCTACCAAGAACCTGTAGTTGTCTGCCTTGTTTCAGATAATTTTTTTTGCCACTAACTGGAAGTTTTCCATGCCATCTTTTCCTTGCCACGCAGTGCATGGTCAAATGCATCATCTCGAAGAAGTTCACGAATCTGAGGACCAACAGACACCTTCATTTATCTTAGCTTCACTTAACATTGGAGGTACTTGAAGGCTGGCGAAGATTTGTTGCACAAGTGTTGTGGCATATGTGTGGGGCCACTCACTTTGGCTAAACAGAAATGTGTCCCTTTGCAAAATCAAACACTGACAAATAAGAGAGCACAACACTGCATGATTTTTAGAGCTGATATAGGGCAATTTGTTCAGCAGAGTGGTGTAAGCTTTGTTATGATTGTATCATCCATGACTAGGAATAACTTGATGCAATTCATATCATGTATGACAAATACCATCTTCGGATTGCATCATTCATTGTTTTGCCTAAAAAGCAAGTACTGTCCAAACACAGTCATAGATTTATTCATAGATCCAGTGAAATATTAGATTTGTGCATGTTCGAAAAATGTGTTTCTGTTCGGATCGATTCAGATTTTTTCGAATTTCGGTTCCGATCGATTTGAATTCGGAAAAATTTGAATGAATTTGTTTCGGATTCATTTCGGATTCATTCGGATTCGAATAAATTCGTCTGGATTCGGTTCGATTCGGTTTGGAATTTCGGTATGTGTTAGGTGGGATATGCTGTGTATTAGACTAGTATTATGTACTGTATATTAGGTGTAACCCATAGCAGAGTGATATAACCTAATATACTGTACAATACTAGTGTAATCCATGGCCATCCGAATTTACCGAATACATCCGAACTAATTCGGATTTATTCGGTAGATTCAGCATTTTTTTAATTCAGAAATTCGAATCAATCCGAACTTAACGAATTCGTCCGAATTTCCGAATCGATCCGAAACGAATCGCACATGTCTATCAAATATGTATTTTAATAATTTCTGGTTTAAATTGAGATCCCTTCCCTTTATAACTCACTCATCCTCTGCCATCCCCAAAGTCAAGGGTCATATATACTGACCCAATAGCATATCTTGGAAACTAGAGTCAATCAACAATTTTAAGCATTATTTTCATTCTCAGTGATCCAGAATTAGAAAAAGTTTGACTTACATTTATTTCAGAAACATTTTGGCTGTAGACGAATGTTATCAGTCAGTGAGAAATCAGTCTTTAAGGAGACATGAAACATGAGATTGTAATTAAAATATTTAAAGGGACATTAAACACTTAACAGATATTGGATACAATAATATATTCAAAACAAATATCAGCCTGATAATAATTTACTGCGCACCTGCAAATAGGTAAATTTGCCAGTTTGCGGGAGCGTGATAAATAACCAGCCATTACAAGCCATCTCTGGTTGATTGTATAAATGTATCCCAAATGACCTCAACATAGTGCCTTTACATCACGATCTATGGGAACTGTATGTTCCCAGTAAATATATATGTATATACTTATACACATATATATTTAAAATTTGCTGCACGACTTACCCCCTTCGCTGTGCTAGTGCTCATGCCTTGTCTCACGGCATGAGAACAAGGCTACCATTGGAGCCCATGGAAGCGCGCTCTATTGAGTGCAAAGCTTCCTAGCAATGCGAACTCGAGGTCACGTCTGAATTGCGGGCCACTGCAAATACCAGTGCACAATTGTGTGAGCTGTTATTACGAGTGTAGCACAAATATTTCACTTGCGAAAGCGCAAATTTGCTCTCCACTCGTAATCTGGCCATATACGAGTAGTTTAAATTTAAAAAAAGTAAAGTTTCAGGGGCCTATTTATTATTGCGTCCATCGCAACACATTTGCTGGAGTCAATAGGCTCGCCAGACATCGCTGCCGTGAATCTACATACGACACCCTTATTTATTAAAAAGTCTGTCAAAAACAAGTGCGGCAAGTACGGAGCAATGAGCATTGAACTGTTGATAAATAAGGGTCATCAATGTTGCGGATATTCAGTTTTTTCAAACTTTATTTATACCATTTCATTACTGTCCATAAACAAGCACATTTCTCTAACGCTAATCTTTTATTTCTTTCATGTAATTAGCAAGAGTCCATGAGCTAGTGACGTATGGGATATACATTCCTACCAGGAGGGGCAAAGTTTCCCAAACCTCAAAATGCCTATAAATACACCCCTCACCACACCCACAAATCAGTTTTACAAACTTTGCCTCCTATGGAGGTGGTGAAGTAAGTTTGTGCTAGATTCTACGTTGATATGCGCTCCGCAGCAGGTTGGAGCCCGGTTTTCCTCTCAGCGTGCAGTGAATGTCAGAGGGATGTGAGGAGAGTATTGCCTATTTGAATTCAATGATCTCCTTCTACGGGGTCTATTTCATAGGTTCTCTGTTATCGGTCGTAGAGATTCATCTCTTACCTCCCTTTTCAGATCGACGATATACTCTTATATATATACCATTACCTCTACTGATTTTCGTTTCAGTACTGGTTTGGCTTTCTACAACATGTAGATGAGTGTCCTGGGGTAAGTAAGTCTTATTTTCTGTGACACTCTAAGCTATGGTTGGGCACTTTTTTATAAAGTTCTAAATATATGTATTCAAACATTTATTTGCCTTGACTCAGGATGTTCAACGTTCCTTATTTCAGACAGTCAGTTTCATATTTGGGATAATGCATATGAATAAATCATTTTTTCTTACCTTAAAATTTGACTTTTTCCCTGTGGGCTGTTAGGCTCGTGGGGGCTGAAAATGCTTCATTTTATTGCGTCATTCTTGGCGCGGACTTTTTTGGCGCAAATTTTTTTTTCTGTTTCCGGCGTCATATGTGTCGCCGAAAGTTGCGTCATTTTTGACGTTTTTTTTGCGCCAAAAGTGTCGGCGTTCCGGATGTGGCGTCATTTTTGGCGCCAAAAGCATTTAGGCGCAAAATAATGTGGGCGTCTTTTTTGGCGCTAAAAAATATGGGCGTCACTATTGTCTCCACATTATTTAAGTCTCATTATTTATTGCTTCTGGTTGCTAGAAGCTTGTTCACTGGCATTTTTTCCCATTCCTGAAACTGTCATTTAAGGAATTTGATCAATTTTGCTTTATATGTTGTTTTTTCTATTACATATTGCAAGATGTCCCACGTTGAAACTGAGTCAGAAGATACTTCTGGAAAATTGCTGCCTGGTGCTGGAGCTACCAAAGCTAAGTGTATCTGCTGTAAACTTATGGTATCTGTTCCTCCAGCTGTTGTTTGTACTGTTTGTCATGACAAACTTGTTAATGCAGATAATATTTCCTTTAGTACTGTTACATTACCTGTTGCTGTTCCGTCAACATCTAATACTCAGAGTGTTCCTGATAACATAAGAGATTTTGTTTCTAAATCCATTAAGAAGGCTATGTCTGTTATTCCTCCTTCTAGTAAACGTAAAAAGTCTTTTAAAACTTCTCATTTTTCACATTAATTTTTAAATGAACATCATCATTCTGATTCTGATAATGGTTCTTCTGGTTCAGAGGATTCTGTCTCAGAGGTTGATGCTGATAAATCTTCATATTTATTTAAAATGGAATTTATTCGTTCTTTACTTAAAGAAGTCCTAATTGCATTAGAAATTGAGGATTCTGGTCCTCTTGATACTAAATCTAAACGTTTAGATAAGGTTTTTAAATCTCCTGTAGTTATTCCAGAAGTTTTTCCTGTCCCTGGTGCTATTTCTGAAGTAATTTCCAGGGAATGGAATAATTTGGGTAATTCATTTACTCCTTCTAAACGTTTTAAGCAATTATATCCTGTGCCATCTGACAGATTAGAGTTTTGGGACAAAATCCCTAAGGTTGATGGGGCTGTCTCTACTCTTGCTAAGCGTACTACTATTCCTACGGCAGATGGTACTTCCTTTAAGGATCCTTTAGATATGAAAATTGAATCCTTTCTAAGAAAAGCTTACTTGTGTTCAGGTAATCTTCTTAGACCTGCTATATCTTTAGCGGATGTTGCTGCAGCTTCAACTTTTTGGTTAGAAGCTTTAGCGCAACAAGTAACAGATCATAATTCTCATAGCATTATTCTTCTTCTTCAACATGCTAATAATTTTATTTGTGATGCCATCTTTGATATCATTAGAGTTGATGTCAGGTATATGTCTCTAGCTATTTTAGCTAGAAGAGCTTTATGGCTTAAAACTTGGAATGCTGATATGTCTTCTAAGTCTACTCTGCTTTCCCTTTCTTTCCAGGGTAATAAATTATTTGGTTCTCAGTTGGATTCTATTATCTCAACTGTTACTGGAGGGAAAGGAACTTTTTTTACCACAGGATAAAAAATCTAAAGGTAAATTTAGGTCTAATATCTTGGTACTTGCTCAGTGATATCTTGGTACTTGCTCAGTCTTCACATTTAGCAGAATCTCATATGAATCGACTTGTGTTGTTTCTTCAAGATCATGGTTGGAGGATCAATTTACCAAAAAGTTCATTGATTCCTCAGACAAGGGTAACCTTTTTAGGTTTCCAGATAGATTCAGTGTTCATGACTCTATCTTTGACAGACAAGAGACGTCTAAAATTGATATCAGCTTGTCGAAACCTTCAGTCACAATCATTCCCTTCGGTAGCCTTATGCATGGAAATTCTAGGTCTTATGACTGCTGCATCGGACGCGATCCCCTTTGCTCGTTTTCACATGCGACCTCTTCAGCTCTGTATGCTGAACCAGTGGTGCAGGGATTACACAAAGATATCTCAATTAATATCTTTAAAACCGATTGTACGACACTCTCTGACGTGGTGGACAGATCACCATCGTTTAATTCAGGGGGCTTCTTTTGTTCTTCCGACCTGGACTGTAATTTCAACAGATGCAAGTCTTACAGGTTGGGGAGCTGTGTGGGGGTCTCTGACAGCACAAGGGGTTTGGGAATCTCAGGAGGTGAGATTACCAATCAATATTTTGGAACTCCGTGCAATTTTCAGAGCTCTTCAGTCTTGGCCTCTTCTAAAGAGAGAATCGTTCATTTGTTTTCAGACAGACAATGTCACAACTGTGGCGTACATCAATCATCAAGGAGGGACTCACAGTCCTCTGGCTATGAAAGAAGTATCTCGAATTCTGGTTTGGGCGGAATCCAGCTCCTGTCTAGTTTCTGCGGTTCATATCCCAGGTATAGACAATTGGGAAGCGGATTATCTCAGTCGCCAAACGTTACATCCGGGCGAATGGTCTCTTCACCCAGAGATATTTCTTCAGATTGTTCAAATGTGGGGACTTCCAGAAATAGATCTGATGGCCTCTCATCTAAACAAGAAACTTCCCAGTTATCTGTCCAGATCCAGGGATCCTCAAGCGGAAGCAGTGGATGCATTGTCACTTCCTTGGAAGTATCATCCTGCCTATATCTTTCTGCCTCTAGTTCTTCTTCCAAGAGTAATCTCCAAGATTCTGAAGGAATGCTCGTTTGTTCTGCTGGTAGCTCCAGCATGGCCTCACAGGTTTTGGTATGCGGATCTTGTCCGGATGGCCTCTTGCCAACCGTGGACTCTTCCGTTAAGACCAGACCTTCTGTCGCAAGGTCCTTTTTTTCCATCAGGATCTCAAATCCTTAAATTTAAAGGTATGGAGATTGAACGCTTGATTCTTAGTCAAAGAGGTTTCTCTGACTCTGTGATTAATACTATGTTACAGGCTCGTAAATCTGTATCTCGGGAGATTTATTATAGAGTCTGGAAGACTTACATTTCTTGGTGTCTTTCTCATCATTTTTCCTGGCATTCTTTTAGAATTCCGAGAATTTTGCAGTTTCTTCAGGATGGTTTGGATAAAGGTTTGTCTGCAAGTTCCTTGAAAGGACAAATCTCTGCTCTTTCTGTTCTTTTTCACAGAAAGATTGCTAATCTTCCTGATATTCATTGTTTTGTACAAGCTTTGGTTCGTATAAAACCTGTCATTAAATCAATTTCTCCTCCTTGGAGTTTGAATTTGGTTCTGGGGGCTCTTCAAGCTCCTCCGTTTGAACCTATGCATTCATTGGACATTAAATTACTTTCTTGGAAAGTTTTGTTCCTTTTGGCCATCTCTTCTGCCAGAAGAGTTTCTGAATTATCTGCTCTTTCTTGTGAGTCTCCTTTTCTGATTTTTCATCAGGATAAGGCGGTGTTGCGAACTTCTTTTAAATTTTTACCTAAGGTTGTGAATTCTAACAACATTAGTAGAGAAATTGTGGTTCCTTCATTATGTCCTAATCCTAAGAATTCTAAGGAGAAATCATTGCATTCTTTGGATGTAGTTAGAGCTTTGAAATATTATGTTGAAGCTACTAAGAATTTCCGAAAGACTTCTAGTCTATTTGTTATCTTTTCCGGTTCTAGGAAAGGTCAGAAGGCCTCTGCCATTTCTTTGGCATCTTGGTTGAAATCTTTAATTCATCATGCTTATGTCGAGTCGGGTAAAACTCCGCCTCAAAGGATTACAGCTCATTCTACTAGGTCAGTTTCTACTTCCTGGGCGTTTAGGAATGATGCTTCGGTTGATCAGATTTGCAAAGCAGCAACTTGGTCTTCTTTGCATACTTTTACTAAATTCTACCATTTTGATGTGTTTTCTTCTTCTGAAGCTGTCTTTGGTAGAAAAGTACTTCAGGCAGCTGTTTCAGTTTGAATCTTCTGCTTATATTTTCAGTTTTTTTCTTTATGAGATTAACTTTATTTTTGGGTGTGGATTTTTTTCAACGGAATTGGCTGTCTTTATTTTATCCCTCCCTCTCTAGTGACTCTTGCGTGGAAGATCCACATCTTGGGTAGTCATTATCCCATACGTCACTAGCTCATGGACTCTTGCTAATTACATGAAAGAAAACATAATTTATGTAAGAACTTACCTGATAAATTCATTTCTTTCATATTAGCAAGAGTCCATGAGGCCCACCCTTTTTTGTGGTGGTTATGATTTTTTTGTATAAAGCACAATTATTCCAATTCCTTATATTTATGCTTCGCACTTTTTTCTTATCACCCCACTTCTTGGCTATTCGTTAAACTGATTTGTGGGTGTGGTGAGGGGTGTATTTATAGGCATTTTGAGGTTTGGGAAACTTTGCCCCTCCTGGTAGGAATGTATATCCCATACGTCACTAGCTCATGGACTCTTGCTAATATGAAAGAAATGAATTTATCAGGTAAGTTCTTACATAAATTATGTTTTTTCATCTGTTTATGTACAAGAAATAGCTAGATATATACCTGAACAAACAATAATATCTCATAGAAAGTTATTTTATATGTATTTGTTATACAAAAAAACTAATATTTGATATTTCCACATAAATTAATGTGTATTTATATTTCTATAAATCATGATATGCCTATCTCATGTTTTTTTGTTTTTTTAAAATGATTATTAATGCTAGAATTTGTACATACTTGTGTGTGTATATATATATATATATATATATATATATATATATATATATATATATATATGTGTGTGTGTGTGTGTTATGTCAGAAATATTTGCAAGCATATTTACATGTCCCTAAATTCATTTTTTTATTCTAAACAATGTTGTCTTTCATATCTCTGTGTTTGTTTATACCACCATATGTATATAGTGTAAATTTATTATTATTCTGAGCATGAATAATTGCAAATATAACATTTAATCAGGGTATAATATGTATTTATTTGCAAATGGGCCAGTTTACTTTCTGCACTTGTGTAACCCTTCCTGAATGCAGTATAGTTTTAAACACCACCCCTACACAGGTGTTATAAAATGGGCTGGCATATAAGATTACATTTCTTAATGAAAATGAAATTCAAGAGAAGGAAGAAAAACACTGAAAATAGCATGACAGTAAAGAGGTGATTTCTGCTGTATCTGAATCATGACAGTTTAATGTTAGTTAAACTATCCCTTTGAGCTATCAGCTTAAGATTACATTGAATCAAGCATCATTCAAATTTTAAAATCATTGTCTAAAATATTACACTGTGTGTCCTTATTTCATCATCAATGTTTAACTTTAATACTAATTTCACATATACATACTTTCAAAGTATAATACACAATGTACCAAATGGCACTTACTGATGAGTGATCAATGACACAAGTATCGAGCAATTTAATTCGTTAGTGATAGAAGAAAATGTATATTTAAATCAGATTGGCTGATGTCATAAATCATGTGATTTTATGCATTTCCCAATAAAAAGTGGTGGAAACGTTCACTAGTTTGTGGGTTGTTTATGAGTATTTTGTTAAATTTGGTGCAAAGTGGAGAGTGGGACTTGTATTACATGCCTTAAACATGGTGCAAATAGATTTATAAAAAAAAAGGAAGTTAGCTATATTGTGTTCTGTATTTATTTCATTTTTATCTCTATATCTACTAGTGCACCAAATTTGGAGCAATAATATTGTCCCCTTGCTTTGTAATGAGAGACAAAGATGTAACGTAATCCATAGGTAGTAATGTATTTAATTTTTATCCCTATATCTACTAGTGCATCAAGTTTGGAGCAATACTTTGCACCAAATTTGGAGCAATACTTTGCACCAAATTTGGAGCAATAATATTGTTTGATTTAGAAAGAGTATACAATTTTAATGAAGTTTCTAGTTTACTTTTATTATCTAATATGCTTCATTGTCTTGCAGCATCGAACATAACCTTTCTGTGTTTTCAGACTCCCATTGATTTCTATGGCATTCGCGGCCTCAAGGGTGGCGGTTTGAATGACAGGTATGATGCGTTGCAAGCATACCTGTTGAATGTTTGATAAATTGGGAAGAGGGTCAAATAGAGTTGAATGTGAATTTGAAATATCTGGAATGATGCAAGCATCGATCTGCGTCGGATTGAGATTGTGGGACCGTATATTACATCACACATTTCAACATTTGACGATCTTGACACTTTGTTAACTACGGCGGATCAATCTTGCGTCTAATTTGACGCGGGATTCCAGCGTATTATCTGTTGAACTTTACCCCTTAACCTCCATCAAGCAGCATTGAGCGCCACCATGTTTAGCCTAGATGTCCTTCTCTGCTGAGGCCAATTGGGGACAGCTTTTAATGAGTCACTACAATATGTAACCAATGGCTGTACAGAATGTAGCAATGTCCGAAGACTGCAATTCTAACAGGAATTGGAAAGCACACAAAGTGTTAATTACAGGAAAGGGGGACAAAATAAATAATGAAAGTATTTTGCAATTATTTTTTTTTTACTACTTGTATTTAAACATTTCATGTACATGCTCAAGATGTTTAATGTACCTTTAATTTTACAAAGCAAAAATTGATGATATGCTTTCAATATTGATTATGTGCCTTTTCTGTAATGTAGCTCTAAAATTAGTTTTTCTCATTTCCCACAAGAAATAGAAATGCATGCCGCAGACTTCACAAGCCTAAAACTGCTATGTTGCTACAGCCATTGTTTGATTACTGTAGAAGTTAATTTATATATCACTCCTTAATTGGCCTCAACAAAGGAAATAAGATGAGTGTGTTGCCTTCCCTACTCCAATAACAATTCCATATGAACTTTTATTATTTTATTATTAGGTATTTGTAGAGCGCCAACAGATTCCGCAGCCCTATAAACATAGGCATTAGGAAAAGTTAGTGTAGGTTGTATGCATCCCTGAATAGTAGAGTTTTTAGGGAGCGCTTAAAGCTGTTAAAACTAGGGGAGAGTCTTGTGGAGCAAGGTAGGAAGTTCCACAAGATGGGGAGCCAGTCTGGAGAAGTCCTGTAAACGGGAATGTGAGGAAGTAACAAGAGAGGAGAGTAGGAGATTGTGAGCAGAGCGAAGGGCATAGGAGGGAGAGTATCTGGAGACAAGGTCTGAAATGTAGGGGGGAGCAGTGCAGTTGAGGGCTTTATATGTCAGAGTGAGGATTTTGTGTTTAATCCTGGAGGCAAGAGGAAGCCAGTGAAGGGATTGGCAGAGAGGTGCAGCAGATGAAGAGCGACATGTAAGGAAGATAAGCCTGACAGAGGCATTCATTATGGAGCTAGGCGGCAGCTAGGTAGACCAGAGAGGACGGATTTGCAATAGTCAAGGCGGGAAAAGATGAGAGAGTGGATCAAAATCTTAGTTGTGTCTTGTGTAAGGAATTGTCTAATTTTAGAGATGTTTAAGGTAGAAGCGTCAGGCTTTAGCCAAGGACTGAATGTGAGAAGTGAAAGAAAGGTCTGAGTCAAGTGTGACCCCAAGACATCGGGCATGTGGGGTAGGGGTAATGATGGAATTATCAACAGTTATAGAAAATTGGGGAGGGGAGATTTTGGAAGAAGGGGGAAAAATAGTTCAGTTTGGAAAGATTTAACTTAAAGGGACATTAAACCCAAAATTTTTCTTTCATGATTCAGATGAAGAATACCATTTTAAACAACTTTCTAATTTACTTCTATTATCTAATTTGCTTCATTCACTTAAAATTCTTTCCTGAAAAGCATATCTAGATAGGCTCAGTAGCTTCTGATTGGTGGCTGCACATAGATGCCTCATGTGATTGGCTCACCCATGTGTATTGCTATTTCTTTAACAAAAGATATCTAAAGAATGAAGCAAATTAGATAATAGAAGTAAATAGGAATGTTGTTTAAAATTGTATTTTCTATCTGAATCATGAAAGAATTTTTTGGGGTTTAATGTCCCTTTAAGGTAGTGAGAGGTCATCCAAGATGAGATATGTGAAAGACAGTTAGTGACACGGGTTAGTAAGGAAGGAGGTAGGTCTGGTGCAGAGAGGTAGATTTGGGTGGCATCGGCATGCAAATGGTATTGAAACCCATGGGACTTTATTAGGGAACCTAATGATGACGTGTAGATTGAAAAGAGAAGGGGACCGAGGGCAGAGCCTTGAGGTACCCCAACAGAAAGTGGTAACGGGGCAGAGGATGCTCCAGAGAAAGCTACTCTAAAGGTATGGTTAGATAGGAAGAGAACCACGAGAGAGCTGTGTCACAGATGACAAAGGATTGGAGGGTTTGGAGCAAAAGAGGATGGTCGACAGTGTCAAAGGCTGCAGACAGATGAAGGAGAATAAGCAGAGAGATGTGGCCTTTGGAGTTTGCTGTAAGTAGGTCGTTGGTAACCTTGACAATTGCTGTCTCTGTGGAGTGACGGGGATGGAATCCAGATTGCAGTGGGGCAAGAAGAGAGGTTAGTGTAAGGAAATGGGATAGACGTGCATATACTAGCTTTTCAAGGAGCTTTGAGGCAGGAGGGAGTAAGGAAATAGGACTGTAGTTGGATGGGGAGGTTGGATCCAGGGAAGGTTTTTTAAGGATAGGAGTGACCAGTGCATGTTTTAGAGATGAGGGAAAAATACCAGTGCTGAGGGAGAGGTTGAAAATGTGTGTGAGTATAGGAGTGAGGGTAGAAGAGAGTGAGGGGAGTAGCTGTGAGGGGATGGAGTTGAGGGGACAGGTAGTGAGGTGGGAGGACAGTATAAGGGCAGAAGCGTCTTCCTCAGTAACGGGCAAAAGAGCTAAATTTATGGCTCCTTGGGTTTTGGATGATTATTAGCTTTTGAGAGGGCGGGAGATTGGCAGTATGTTGAGAGCTGATTTCATTTCTGATGGAGTCAATTTTGTTATTGAAGTGGCTAGGTCTAGCTCCTAGGTCTGGCAATAAACAAGAAGGTGGTGTTGGTATTTTACTTTCCTCTTGTTGCACTTTTCAACAAATACAGCCCTTCTCTTCCTTCACATTTTCTTCATTTGAAGCACACCATAATTCATTTATTTTCTCCTCTCTCTATACGTGTGGCAGTCATATACTGCCCCCCTGGCTCATCAACTCATTTTTTAGATCACTTTGCTGCCTGACTTCCTTATTTCCTCTCCTCAGACACCCCTTTCATTATTCTTGGTGACTTCAACATCCATCTTGACAATACCACTGCCTCCTCTGCAAAAAAACTTCTGCAACTCACTTCCTCTTCTGGTCTGACACAATGGACTGACTCTCCCACTCACATAGATGGTCACTCCCTAGATCTGATTTTCAGCTATCGCTGCACTATCTCAAATTTCACAAACACTCCTTTTCCGCTCTCTGACCATCATCTCCTTACTTGCAACATCACTTTCCTCTCTACAACTCCAAACTTCACAGAAGCACTAAGTCATTAGATCAGCAACAGCTTGCTAGCTCTCTCAAACCTCTCCTCTCTTCCATCCCCTCCTTTTCTTGCTATGACCTATCTATCTGCCACTATAACTTCACCCGTACATCGGTCATTGACAATCCGGTCCCACCTACCATAGCTCAAAAACCAAACTCTCATCCTCAGCCCTGGCATACTCCTCTGAGACAGTACCTACGCAGATGTTCCCATTCTGCTGAGCGACAGTAGAGGAAATCTCTGAGTTCAGCTGACTTTCTTCAATACAAGTTCATCTTGAACTCCTACTATTCTGCCCTTAATCTTTATAAGCAACAATACTTCTCTAATCTCATCTCTACCAGTGGAGGCTCCTCTATAGGAGCACTTGAGCACGTGAACCCCATACCCGACCCCTGATGAACAAAACAAAAAAAAAGAGTGAGAAATAAAAAAAATAATTACATTTTTAAACCTTTTTTGCTTAATAAATAAAAAAATCCTCCAAGCTCCACTGCAGTTTTGAATAAAAAACATTAAAATTGTTATTTTTAAATCTTTAGGCTGAACGTGGAATGGGCTAGAAATATAGGCAAAAGCACTTTTCACTTTAAAACTGCATTGCCTTCAGCGCCACCTACAGGCCAGCCCATAGCCTTCCTAACCACACAGCTCTTAGTGTGCGAGTGAGAGCCAGCTGTCACGTGACACTCGCACTCTAAGAGCTGACTGTGTGTGTGAGGAGGCAGGGGTGTAACTACTGCAGTCAGGGGTCGCCATTGCGAGTCAAACATCTAATGTCGCTGGGGTGGTGGGTCACACAGGTACCTCAGCAAGGGAGATATCCACAGAGGCAGACTCGTGCCCCGTCCAAATATGTACCGTCCTAAACCTGTCCAGTCATAAATTGACCGTGGAAGAAAGGAAAGTGTTGTCATATGGCCTTGGTTTTGTACCCACAGTCAATTTTAATCTTTTTAAGACTATGCTTGATCTTAACAAATTTGTGTGCAATATCACTCTGCGCAAACACTTTGGGGACACTAACCAAGGCCAGTTATTAACAACATCTGGGAATGGTGTCCATAATACCTGGCCCAAAGAATTTGGGTTTATGGAAACATGTGACCTGATTGCTCTGGGGGAGTTGGAAGTAGAGGGGTCTACATCAATGGATGAGACTAATAAGGATATTATCAGAAGATATTGTAACCCCTCTACTTTCTACCCTATACAGAGCAGAGGAAACATTATTGAAACCTTCTACAAACGAGTAGAAAATGATTTAAGACAACTTTCATTAACAAGGATGACAGGAGGTAAGAACTTGACTAAGAACGAACACCTTGCCCTAAAATCATTGGAACAAAACCCTAGCCTGGTGATTAAGCAGGCAGACAAGGGGGGCTCAGTGGTCATAATGAACAGGGTTTACTACATTAGAGAAGATCTGAGACAGCTGCAAGACACAGACAGTTATGAACATCTTAGACATAATCCTACCAACAGGTTTCAGCAAGAGTTAATGCACCTTCTGGATGGAGCAGTAGAGGATGGACTAATTGATTTAGAAACATCTAAGTACCTTTATGTAGAACATCCAGTTATCCCACTATTTCACCATCTACCAAAGGTGCATAAAACTCTAGAGAATGTACAGGGTAGGCCCATAGTCAATGGTATAGGCTCAATGTTGGAACATCTTTTTGAGTGGCTGGATGGGGTACTACAACCTTTGGTCAAATCCCTCCCGAGTTATACTAGGGACTCCAAGCAGGTGTTGAATAAAGTGGAAGACATGAGATGGTCACCGGATTGTGGATGGCTCACTGTGGATGTGGTCTCATTGTACTCCTCCATTCCCCATGTTTGGGGTCTAAAAGCAGTAGCTTATTTTCTAGAGAATGGGACTACACACAGTGAGCCTTTCAGAAATTTTGTACTGGAGGTGACACTATTCTTGTTGTCACATAACTATTTTC
>NC_069500.1:83161446-83191446 GCF_027579735.1 Bombina bombina | reverse complement strand
CATTACCTCTACTGATAACTGTTTCAGTACTGGTTTGGCTATCTGCTATATGTGGATGGGTGTCTTTAGGTAAGTATGTTTTTTATTACTTAAGACACCCCAGCTATGGTCTGGCACTTTATGCATTTATATAAAGTTCTAAATATATGTATTGTACTTATATTTGCCATGAGTCAGGTTCATGTATTTCCTTCTGCAGACTGTCAGTTTCATATTTGGGAAATAAAACATATTAAGAAATATTTTTTTCTTACCTGGGGTATAGTCTTTTTTCAAATTGACTAGTTTTTACTCTTTCAAATTGCGGGCAGTATTAGGCCCGCGGGTGCACCAAATGCTAGATTTTATTGCGTCATTCTTGGCACGAGAATTATATCTCCGAATGTCATTTGTAATAGTTGTCATGATAAACTTTTACATGCAGAGAATGTATCCATCAGTAATATTACATTGCCAGTTGCAGTTCCTTCAACTTCTAATGTACATGATATACCTATGAATTTTAAAGAATTTGTTACTGATTCTATTCAGAAGGCTTTGTCTGCATTTCCGCCTTCTAATAAACGTAAAAGGTCTTTTAAAACTTCTCATAAAGTTGATGAAATTTCAAATGACCTGCAACATAATGATTTATCCTCCTCTGATGAGGATCTATCTGATTCAGAAGATCCTTCCTCAGATATTGACACTGACAAATATACTTATTTGTTTAAAATAGATTATATTCGTTCTTTGTTAAAAGAAGTGTTAATTACTTTGGATATTGAGGAAGCTAGTCCTCTTGAGATTAAGACTAGTAAGCATTTAAATGCTGTTTTTAAACCTCCTGTGGTTACTCCAGAGGTTTTTCCTATTCCTGATGCTATTTCTGATATGATTTCTAAGGAATGGAATAAGCCAGGTACTCCTTTTATTCCTTCTTCAAGGTTTAAAAAATTGTATCCTTTACCAGCAATTTCTATAGAGTTTTGGGAAAAGATCCCCAAAGTTGATGGGGCTATTTCTACTCTTGCTAAACATACCACTATTCCTATGGAAGACAGTACTTCTTTTAAAGATCCTTTAGATAGGAAACTTGAATCCTATCTAAGGAAAGCCTATTTATATTCAGGTCATCTTCTCAGGCCTGCAATTTCTTTGGCTGATGTTGCTGCTGCATCAACTTTTTGGTTGGAGAATTTAGCGCAACAAGAATTGGATTCTGACATATCTAGCATTGTTCGTTTACTGCAACATGCTAATCATTTTATTTGTGATGCCATTTTTGATATTATCAAAATTGATGTTAGATCCATGTCTTTAGCTATTTTAGCTAGAAGAGCTTTGTGGCTTAAATCTTGGAATGACATCTAAGTCCAGATTATTATCTCTTTCTTTCCAAGGTAATAATTTATTTGGTTTTCAGTTGGATTCTATTATTTCAACTGTTACTGGAGGAAAGGGTTTTTTTCTGCCTCAGGATAAAAAAAACCTAAGGGTAAATCTAAGGCTTCTAACCGTTTTCGTTCCTTTCGTCAAAATAAGGAACAAAAATTAAATCCTTCCCCCAAGTAATCTGTTTCCAATTGAAAGCCTTCCTCAAATTGGAATAAATCCAAGCCTTTTAAAAAACCAAAGTCAACCCCTAAGTCCGCATGAAGGTGCGGCCCTCATTCCAGCTCAGCTGGTAAGGGGCAGATTAAGTTTTTTCAAGGATTTTTGGATAAATTCTGCCCAAAATCAATGGATTCAGATCATTGTCTCTCAAGGGTATCGAATAGGATTCAGAGTAAGACCTCCTGTGAGAAGATTTTTTTCTCTCACGTATCCCAGCAAATCCAGTAAAAGCTCAGGCTTTCCTGAAGTGTGTTCAGACCTGGAGTCTTCAGGGGTAATCATGCCGGTTCCTTTTCAGGAACAGGGTCTGGGGTTTTATTAAAATCTATTCATTGTCCCAAAGAAGGAAAATTCATTCAGACCAGTTCTGGATCTGAAAATTTTGAATCACTATGTAAGAGTACCAATTTTCAAGATGGTGACTATAAGGACTATTCTGCCTTTTGTTCAGCAAGGACATTATATGTCTACAATAGACTTGCAGGATGCATACCTTCATATTCCAATTCATCCAGAACATTATCAGTTTCTGAGATTCTCTTTTCTAGACAAGCATTACCAATTTGTTGCTCTTCCATTTGGCCCAGCAACAGCTCCAAGAATCTTTTCAAAGAATCTAGGTGCCCTACTCTCTGTAATCAGAGAGCGGGGTATTGCAATGTTTCCTTATTTGGACGATATCTTGGTACTAGCTCAGTCTTTACGTTCTGCAGAATCTCACACAAATCAACTAGTGTTGTTTCTTCAAAAACATGGTTGGAGGATCAATTTACCAAAAAGTTGATTCCTCAGACAATGGTCACCTTTTTAGGTTTCCAGATAGATTCAGTGTCCATGACTCTGTCTCTAACAGACAAGAGATGTTTGAAATTGGTTGCAGACTGTCGGCACCTTCAGTCTCAGTCATTTCCTTCAGTGGCTATGTGCATGGAAGTTTTAGGCCTCATGACTGCAGCATCGGACGCGATTCCTTTTGCTCATTTTCACATGAGACCTCTCCAGCTTTGTATGCTGAATCAATGGTGCAGGGATTATACAAAGATATCACAGTTAATATCCTTAAATCCCAATGTTCGACACTCTCTGACGTGGTGGTTAAATCACCAGCGTTTAGTTCAAGGGGCTTCCTTTGTTTGGCCAACCTGGACTGTGATCACTACAGACGCAAGTCTTTCAGGTTGGGGAGCTATTTGGGGATCTCTGACAGCACAAGGGGTTTGGAAATCTCAAGAGGCGAGATTACCAATCAATATTTTAGAACTCCGTGCAAATCTCAGAGCTCTTCAGTTTTGGCCTCTGTTGAAGAGAGAACCGTTCATTTGCTTTCAGACAGACCATATCACAACTGTGGCATATGTCAATCATCAGGGTGGAACTCACAGCCCTCAAGCAATGAAAGAAGTATCTCGGATACTTGCTTGGGCAGAATCCAGCTCCTGTCTAATCTCTGCGGTGCATATCCCAGGTGTAGACAATTGGGAGGCGGATTATCTCAGCCGTCAGACTTTACATCCAGGGGAGTGGTCTCTCCATCCAGATGTATTTTCTCAGATTGTTCAGATGTGGGGTCTTCCAGAGATAGATCTCATGGCCTTTCATCTAAACAAGAAACTTCCAAGATACTTGTCCAGGTCCAGGGATGTTCAGGCGGAAGCAGTGGATGTGCTGACACTTCCTTGGTGTTATCATCCTGCTTACATTTTTCTGCCTCTAGCTCTTCTTCAAAGAGTAATATCCAAAATCATCATGGAACAATCGTTTGTGTTGCTGGTGGCTCCAGCATGGCCACACAGGTTTTGGTATGCGGATCTTGTTCGGATGTCCAGTTGCAAACCTTGGCCACTTCCGTTAAGGTGGGACCTTCTGTCTCAAGGCCCGTTTTTCCATCAGGATCTCAAATCATTAAATTTGAAGGTATGGAAATTGAACGCTTAGTACTAAGTCATAGAGGTTTCTCTGACTCAGTGATTAACACTATGTTTCAAGCTTGTAAATCTGATTTATTATCAAGTTTGGAAGACCTACATTTCCTGGTGTTCTTCTCATAAATTCTCTTGGCATTCTTTTAGAATTCCTAGAATTCTTCAGTTTCTTCAGGATGGTTTGTATAAGGGTTTGTCTGCAAGTTCCTTGAAGGGACAAATCTCTGTCCTTTCTGTTTTATTTCACAGAAAGATTGCTAAACTTCCTGATATTCACATTAAATCAATTTTCTTTCATGTAATTAGCAAGAGTCCATGAGCTAGTGACGTATGGGATATACATTCCTACCAGGAGGGGCAAAGTTTCCCAAACCTCAAAATGCCTACAAATACACCCCTCACCACACCCACAAATCAGTTTTACAAACTTTGCCTCCTATGGAGGTGGTGAAGTAAGTTTGTGCTAGATTCTATGTTGATATGCGCTCCGCAGCAGGTTGGAGCCCGGTTTTCCTCTCAGCGTGCATTGCCTGTTTGAATTCAATGATCTCCTTCTACGGGGTCTATTTCATGGGTTCTCTGTTATCGGTCGTAGAGATTCATCTCTTACCTCCCTTTTCAGATCGACGATATACTCTTATATATACCATTACCTCTGCTGATTCTCGTTTCAGTACTGGTTTGGCTTTCTACAACATGTAGATGAGTGTCCTGGGGTAAGTAAGTCTTATTTTCTGTGACACTCTAAGCTATGGTTGGGCACTTTTTTATAAAGTTCTAAATATATGTATTCAAACATTTATTTGCCTTGACTCAGGATGTTCAACATTTCCTTATTTCAGACAGTCAGTTTCATATTTGGGATAATGCATTTGAATATATCATTTTTATCTTACCTTAAAATTTGACTTTTTTCCCTGTGGGCTGTTAGGCTCGCGGGGGCTGAAAATGCTTCATTTTATTGCGTCATTCTTGGCGCGGACTTTCTTGGCGCGAAATATTTTTTCTATTTCCGGCGTCATACGTGTCGCCGGAAGTTGCGTCATTTTTTACTTTTTCACGCCAAAAATGTCGGCGTTCCGGATGTGGCGTCATTTTTGTCGCTAATAGCATTTAGGGGCCAAATATTGTGGGCGTCAAATTTGTCTCCACTTTATTTAAGTCTCATTATTTGTTGCTTCTGGTTGCTAGAAGCTTGTTCACTGGCATTTTTTCCCATTCCTGAAACTGTCATTTAAGGAATTTGATCAATTTTGCTTTATATGTTGTTTTTTCTATTACATATTGCAAGATGTCCCACGTTGCAACTGAGTCAGAAGATACTACTGGAAAATCGCTGCCTGGTGCTGGAACTACCAAAGATAAGTGTATCTGCTGTAAACTTTTGGTAGTTGTTCCTCCAGCTGTTGTTTGTATTAAATGTCATGACAAACTTGTTAATGCAGAAAATATTTCCTTTAGTAAAGTACCATTACCTGTTGCAGTTCCATCAACATCTAATGTTCAGAGTGTTCCTGATAACATAAGAGATTTTGTTTCTGAATCCATTAAGAAGGCTATGTCTGTTATTCCTCCTTCTGGTAAACATAAAAAGTCTTTTAAAACTTCTCTTTATACAGATGAATTTTTAAATGAACATCATCATTCTGATTCTAATGATTCTTCTGATACAGAGGATTCTGTCTCAGAGGTTGATGCTGATAAATCGTCATATTTATTTAAAATGGAATTTATCCGTTCTTTACTTAAAGAAGTCCTAATTGCATTAGAAATTGAGGATTCTGGTCCTCTTGATACTAAATCTAAACGTTTAGACAAGGTCTTTAGATCTCCTGTAGTTATTCCAGAAGTTTTTCCTGTTCCTGGTGCTATTTCTGAAGTAATTTCCAGAGAATGGAATAATTTGGGTAATTCATTTACTCCTTCTAAACGTTTTAAGCAATTATATCCTGTACCGTCCGACAGATTAGAGTTTTGGGACAAAATCCCTAAAGTTGATGGGGCTATTTCTACCCTTGCTAAACGTACTACTATTCCTACGACAGATGGTACTTCCTTTAAGGATCCTTTAGATAGGAAAATTGAATCCTTTCTAAGAAAAGCTTATCTGTGTTCAGGTAATCTTCTTAGACTTGCTATATCATTGGCTGATGTTGCTGCCGCTTCAACTTTTTGGTTGGAAACTTTAGCGCAACAAGTAACAGATCATGATTCTCATAATATTATTATTCTTCTTCAACATGCTAATAATTTTATCTGTGATGCCATTTTTGATATTATCAGAGTTCATGTCAGGTTTATGTCTCTAGCTATTTTAGCTAGAAGAGCTTTATGGCTTAAAACTTGGAATGCTGATATGTCTTCTAAATCAACTCTACTTTCCCTTTCTTTCCAGGGTAATAAATTATTGGGTTCTCAGTTGGATTCTATTATCTCAACTGTTACTGGTGGGAAAGGAACTTTTTTACCACAGGATAAAAAATCTAAAGGTAAAAACAGGGCTAATAATCGTTTTCGTTCCTTTCGTTTCAACAAAGAACAAAAGCCTGATCCTTCATCCTCAGGAGCAGTTTCAGTTTGGAAACCATCTCCAGTCTGGAATAAATCCAAGCCTTCTAGAAAAGCAAAGCCAGCTTTTAAGTCCACATGAAGGTGCGGCCCTCATTCCAGCTCAGCTGGTAGGGGGCAGATTACGTTTTTCAAAGAAATTTGGATCAATTCTGTTCACAATCTTTGGATTCAGAACATTGTTTCAGAAGGGTACAGAATTGGTTTCAAGATAAGACCTCCTGCAAAGAGATTTTTTCTTTCCCGTGTCCCAGTAAACCCAGTGAAAGCTCAAGCATTTCTGAAATGTGTTTCAGATCTAGAGTTGGCTGGAGTAATTATGCCAGTTCCAGTTTTGGAACAGGGGCTGGGGTTTTATTCGAATCTCTTCATTGTACCCAAGAAGGAGAATTCCTTCAGACCAGTTCTGGATCTAAAAATATTGAATCGTTATGTAAGGATACCAACATTCAAAATGGTAACTGTAAGGATTATATTGCCTTTTGTTCAGCAAGGGCATTATATATCTACAATAGATTTACAGGATGCATATCTGCATATTCCGATTCATCCAGCTCACTATCAGTTCCTGAGATTCTCTTTCCTGGACAAGCATTACCAATTTGTGGCTCTGCCGTTTGGCCTAGCTACAGCTCCAAGAATTTTTACAAAGGTTCTCGGTGCCCTTCTGTCTGTAATCAGAGAACAGGGTATTGTGGTATTTCCTTATTTGGATGATATCTTGGTACTTGCTCAGTCTTTACATTTAGCAGAATCTCATACGAATCGACTTGTGTTGTTTCTTCAAGATCATGGTTGGAGGATCAATTCACTAAAAAGTTAATTGATTCCTCAGACAAGGGTAACCTTTTTAGGGTTCCAGATAGATTCAGTGTCCATGACTCTATCTTTGACAGACAAGAGATGTCTAAAATTGATTTCAGCTTGTCGAAACCTTCAGTCACAATCATTCCCTTCGGTAGCCTTATGCATGGAAATTCTAGGTCTTATGACTGCTGCATCGGACGCAATCCCCTTTGCTCGTTTTCACATGCGACCTCTTCAGCTCTGTATGCTGAACCAATGGTGCAGGGATTACACAAAGATATCTCAATTAATATCTTTAAAACCGATTGTCCGACATTCTCTGACGTGGTGGACAGATCACCATCGTTTAATTCAGGGGGCTTCTTTTGTTCTTCCGACCTGGACTATAATCTCAACAGATGCAAGTCTTACAGGTTGGGGAGCTGTGTGGGGGTCTCTGACGGCACAAGGGGTTTGGGAATCTCAGGAGGTGAGATTACCGATCAATATTTTGGAACTCCGTGCAATTTTCAGAGCTCTTCAGTCTTGGCCTCTTCTGAAGAGAGAGTCATTCATTTGTTTTCAGACAGACAATGTCACAACTGTGGCATACATCAATCATCAAGGAGGGACTCACAGTCCTCTGGCTATGAAAGAAGTATCTCGAATTCTGGTTTGGGCGGAATCCAGCTCCTGTCTAATCTCTGCGGTTCATATCCCAGATATAGACAATTGGGAAACGGATTATCTCAGTCGCCAAACGTTGCATCCGGGCGAATGGTCTCTTCACCCAGAGGTTTTTCTTCAGATTGTTTAAATGTGGGAATTCCCAGAAATAGATCTGATGGCTTCTCATCTAAACAAGAAACTTCCCAGGTATCTGTCCAGATCCCGGGATCCTCAGGCGGAGGCAGTGGATGCATTATCACTTCCTTGGAAGTATCATCCTGCCTATATCTTTCCGCCTCTAGTTCTTCTTCCAAGAGTAATCTCCAAGATTCTGAAGGAATGCTCGTTTGTTCTGCTGGTAGCTCCAGCATGGCCTCACAGGTTTTGGTATGCGGATCTTGTCCGGATGGCCTCTTGCCAGCCGTGGACTCTTCCGTTAAGACCAGACCTTCTGTCACAAGGTCCTTTCTTCCATCAGGATCTCAAATCCTTAAATTTAAAGGTATGGAGATTGAACGCTTGATTCTTGGTCAAAGAGGTTTCTCTGACTCTGTGATTAATACTATGTTACAGGCTCGTAAATCTGTATCTAGAGAGATATATTATAGAGTCTGGAAGACTTATATTTCTTGGTGTCTTTCTCATCATTTTTCCTGGCATTCTTTTAGAATTCCGAGAATTTTACAGTTTCTTCAGGATGGTTTAGATAAAGGTTTGTCCGCAAGTTCCTTGAAAGGACAAATCTCTGCTCTTTCTGTTCTTTTTCACAGAAAGATTGCTAATCTTCCTGATATTCATTGTTTTGTACAAGCTTCGTATAAAACCTATCATCAGTCAATTTCTCCTCCTTGGAGTTTGAATTTGGTTCTGAGGGCTCTTCAAGCTCCTCCTTTTGAACCCATGCATTCATTGGACATTAAATTACTTTCTTGGAAAGTTTTGTTCCTTTTGGCCATCTCTTCTGCCAGAAGAGTCTCTGAATTATCTGCTCTTTCTTGTGAGTCTCCTTTTCTGATTTTTCATCAGGATAAGGCGGTGTTGCAAACTTCTTTTGAATTTTTACCTAAGGTTGTGAATTCCAACAACATTAGTAGAGAAATTGTGGTTCCTTCATTATGTCCTAATCCTAAGAATTCTAAGGAGAAATCGTTGCATTCTTTGGATGTTGTTAGAGCTTTGAAATATTATGTTGAGGCTACTAAGTCTTTCCGTAAGACTTCTAGTCTATTTGTCATCTTTTCCGGTTCTAGGAAAGGTCAGAAAGCTTCTGCCATTTCTTTGGCATCTTGGTTGAAATCCTTAATTCACCATGCTTATTTCGAGTCGGGTAAAACTCCGCCTCAAAGGATTACAGCTCATTCTACTAGGTCAGTTTCTACTTCCTGGGCGTTTAGGAATGAGGCTTCGGTTGATCAGATTTGCAAAGCAGCAACTTGGTCCTCTTTGCATACTTTTACTAAATTCTACCATTTTGATGTGTTTTCTTCTTCTGAAGCAGTTTTTGGTAGAAAAGTACTTCAGGCAGCGGTTTCAGTTTGAATCTTCTGCTTATGTTTTCATTAAACTTTATTTTGGGTGTGGATTTTTTTCAGCAGGAATTGGCTGTCTTTATTTTATCCCTCCCTCTCTAGTGACTCTTGCGTGGAAAGATCCACATCTTGGGTAGTCATTATCCCATACGTCATGGACTCTTGCTAATTACATGAAAGAAAACATAATTTATGTAAGAACTTACCTGATAAATTCATTTCTTTCATATTAGCAAGAGTCCATGAGGCCCACCCTTTTTGGTGGTTATGATTTTTTTGTATAAAGCACAACTATTCCAATTCCTTATTTTATATGCTTTCTCGCTTTTTTATCACCCCACTTCTTGGCTATTCGTTAAACTGATTTGTGGGTGTGGTGAGGGGTGTATTTGTAGGCATTTTGAGGTTTGGGAAACTTTGCCCCTCCTGGTAGGAATGTATATCCCATACGTCACTAGCTCATGGACTCTTGCTAATATGAAAGAAATGAATTTATCAGGTAAGTTCTTACATAAATTATGTTTCTCCTCCTTGGAGTCTTAATTTGGTTTTGAAGGCGTTACAGGTTCCTCCATTTGAGCCTATGCATTCTTTGGCATTAAACTTCTTTCTTAGAAAGTGTTGTTCCTTTTGGCCATCTCTTCTGCTAGAAGAGTTTCTGAGCTACCTGCTCTTTCTTGTGAATCTCCTTTTCTGATTTTTCATCAGGATAAGGCGGTTTTGCGGACTTCATTTAAATGTTTGCCTAAAGTTGTGAATTCTAACAACATTAGTAGAGATGCATTATTCTTACTCCTCGCTCGGTTCTCGCCTCTCTCTGGTTGGTTTCCCTGAGTAACCAACAGCTGGCAAAATAAACAGATGATAAATGTGTCATCTGTAGATCTTTTGTGGAGCGTGAGATTCGCACCCCAAGGTGTTCCAGATAATTTTGTAATTTAACACCAAATTGGCAATCTAAGAGTTAATCTTTGAGGCTTTAAATAGCCTTGAATCCCCACATCTGGTATCTTGGAAAAGGCTGTCCAGCCGAAACGCGTTGATCCCAGAGACCATTACCACACTGATTGTGGTGAACAAGGAGTTGATTTTGAGCCCCCTGAGCTCGATCCTACCAAAATCTATCTTATTTCAAGTCTGGCGAGACTTAAAGACACTAATAAAACCACTATTTGACAGAGCTAAGTACCAAAACTGAACACATCTCTGCTTATTGTACACAGCGGTTATTTTGAGCCCTATGTGTCCTACCCTGCAATAATACGCCTCACGGCCCAGCGAGAGAAACCGCTACAAAAATAACCAACATTTGGACCCAAAAAGACATGAGGAGGCTTAACTACAAAAACCGGCAAAGAATCGGTCACTGACCGAAAGAAGCATTAACACCCAAATAGAACAAGACACAGACAGCCACCCAGTGAAGTGTCATCGGAACTTCCAAAGAAATAAAGACACACAACAAAGGCGTCTGGACAGCAAGTGCCATAGAAACATTGAGAGCTTGGTAGCTATTTCATCATAAGGATATCGGTCACTGACCGAAAGAACACCCACCTTCGATCCCAGAAGTGTCAGATCAAACAGATCGGTAAACGGAATACACTTCTTACCGCAACATCATACTCCAGGAAAACAAGCTCTACGGACTCTCTCTCTTTTTCAAGTGTAATCTAACAGATACACTGCAAAGGTAACATTACAAACTATAGAATAATCAAGTCAGTGTGCAACATATGGAAACACTGAAAAAAACACCTTGTATATTGATACAATTATCAGTAAACCCTCTATTGATATATGAACACTATCTATACTCTATACTCCCTCAAAATGTATGTATAGTAAAATATGTGTAACAATATCCAACAAATAGATGTTATAGAAATATAATCCACGTATAAGTCGAAAGTCACAAGAATTTATGCAACTTATATTGTTTTAGCATTAACTATATTGTTTTAGCGTTTACTATTTAGCAACTTTTAACGTTTAGGATACAATATTACGAATAGGAATACGAGGTAGTAACCTTATGCAAATAACAGACACCGGTGTCAAGTTTTTTAACATTTTGTGAATATTGTGTATTCTACCTTTTAGATTTTAATAATATCGAGATATTATCTAAACAATCCATTTGGTTATTTTAACGAATATAAATCCAAAAAAGAATATAAAATTAGGAACAAAACAACTCAAATATTCTACATACATATATATATATTGATTTGACAAAACATAACCTAAATTCATCAACATAAACGTCAGAAACATACAGGGAACAGCAATCTTTTTTGCGCCACCTACAACGACTATCTGTAATTCTAAAACTTTGGGATAAAGTTTATTTCAGGTGTGCTTGATTCCCTACCAGCTAGACAGTCTAACCCTATTGTTTACCATATTAGTAGAGAAATTGTTGTCCCTCCCTTGTGTCCTAATCCTAAGAATTCTTTGGAAAGATCCTTACATTCTTTGGATGTGGTGAGAGTTTTGAAATATTATGTTTAAGCTACTAAAAATTTCAGGAAGACTTCTAGTCTATTTGTTATATTTTCTGGTCCTAGGAAAGGTCAGAAGACCTCTGCTATTTCCTTGGCTTCTTGGTTAAAGCTTTTGATTCATCAAGCTTATTTGGAGTCGGGTCAGGCTCCGCCTCAGAGAATTACAGCTCATTCTACTAGATCAGTCTCCACTTTGTGGGCTTTTAAGAATGAAGCTTCAGTTGATCAGATTTGCAAAGCAGCAACTTGGTCTTCTTTGCATACATTTACTAAATTCTACCATTTTGATGTATTTACTTCTTCAGAAGCAGTTTTTGGTAGAAAAGTTCTTCAGGCAGCTGTTTCAGTTTGATTCTTCTGCTGATGTTTAAGTTTTTCTTTTCATTATGAGAATAACTTATATTTTGAGTTGTGGATTATTTTTTCAGCGAGAAATGGCTGTTGTTTATTTTTATCCCTCCCTCTCTAGTGACTCTTGAGTGGAGTTCCACATCTTGGGTATTGATATCCCATACGCCACTAGCTCATGGACTCTTGCCAATTACATGAAAGAAAACATAATTTACCTGATAAATTCATTTCTTTCATATTGGCAAGAGTCCATGAGACCCATCCTTTTTATTGTGGTTATGATTTTTTTTGCATAAAGCACAATTATTTCCAAATTCCTTTGTTGATACTTTTTACTCCTTTCTTTATCATCCCACTTCTTGGCTATTCGTTAAACTGAATTGTGGGTGTGGTGAGGGGTGTATTTGTAGGCATTTTGAGGTTCGGGAAACTTTGCCCCTCCTGGTAGGATTGTATATCCCATACGTCACTAGCTCATGGACTCTTGCTAATATGAAAGAAATGAATTTATCAGGTAAATTCTTACATAAATGATGTTTTTCTTTGTTTCTTGTTATCCTTTGTTGAAAATCAGGGCTGTAAGCTTGGGAAGGTACACGTGTTGGCAGTGCTATATGGCAGCAGTTTTGCAACAATGTTATACATTAGCTAAAGCGCTAGATGGCAGCAGTTTTATAACAATGTTATACATTAGCTAAAGCGCTAGATGGCAGCAGTTTTATAACAATGTTATACATTAGCTAAAGCGCTAGATGGCAGCAGTTTTATAACAATGTTATACATTAGCTAAAGCGCTAGATGGCAGCAGTTTTATAACAATGTTATACATTAGCTAAAGCGCTAGATGGCAGCACGATTTCCTGTCCGGCAGTGCTTCAGGAATGTGCACGCTACCTATCTAGATATCTTTTAGCTCTTTTAGGAAACATAGGGCCAGGTTACAAGATTAATATAATATTGAGTGGTGTGTTATTGTGAGTTCTGCCTCACACATATAATAAAGCACAATATGGTATTAGCAGTTGCTGGTTAAAATGAATTTAAACCAAAGCCAATAGTTTAAAAAATATATTTTTAGCACATTAGATACATAAACATCATACCATATATACTCTCAACTATATATTCTCTCAATGGGAAGCTGAAGTAGTGTGCTTATTGTGCTCATATTACAAGTCGTTGTTTAAAGGGACAGTTTACTTCCAAAATATTTCCACTTTTATTTGTTTGTAATGATCCATTTTTTCCAGCTGGATTGTATTAAATTGTTTACAAGTAGCTTCTTTACCCTTATTTTGGCATTTGAAATAGCTGAATTAGCCTGTGGTATCCCAACCTATTCTAAAAGTTTATATAATGAAGTCTAGGCTATTGACAAGCTATGTAAACACAGTCAGCAGAAGAAATTACACTCCCAGTAGGGTGTAGAAGAGATAAGTAATAAAATGTAAATTTTCCATTGTTCTCTCCATGTATTGGGCTTTGGTTTACAGACAGATATAAGATAAGGAAGCATGTGTGTGTACATAAAGTGATAAAAAGTTATATGATTTAATAGGCTGTGGTTGCAAATATACACAAATAAACCTGCAAATGCAATTTCTCATACATTTTATACAGCTGGTATAAGAAGTCATTGGAAACACTTTAAAGGAACATGAAACCTAATTATTTTCTTTCATGGTTTAGAAAGAGCATGCAATTTTAAACACCTTTCCGATTTACTTCTATTATCTAATTTGCTTCATTCTCTGGATTTGCTTTGTTGAAAAGCATATATAAATATGATCAGTGGCTGTGCATAGATGCCTCGTGTTATTGGCTCTCCCATGTGCATTGCTATTTCTTCAACAAAGGGCACCTAAAGAATTAAGCAAATTAGATGATAGAAGTAAATTGGAATATTGTTTAAAATTGTATTCTCTAACTGAATCATGAAATAAAAATGTTGGGTTTCATGTCCCTTTAAGGGAAAATCAGGTTTATGGAGCTGTTTAGCTTTTAAGTAATTTTTTTTAAAAATTATAATAATATGTTTTTTTTTTATATTCCACTTGGGGTTTAATGTACTTTTAGTGGGAGGACTGAATTTGTTACCTAATCTATTTCATAATAAAGGGAAATATCAATATTCATTTAAGGTATGGAGCAAATAAAAGTGACCTATAAAAATCTTTCATTACAAAAAAGTAAGAACCACAAAATGTATTGGATAACAACGGATAGCAAATAGCCGGCTAGATTTAGAGTTTTGTCGGTAACGACCCGCGTAGCTAACGCTGGCTTTTTTCTGGCCGCACCTTTAAAATAACTCTGGTATTGAGAGTCCACAGAATGGCTGCGTTAGGCTCTAAAAAAGGAGCGTATAGCATATTTAACGCAACTTCAACTCTCGATACCAGAGTTGCTTATGGAAGCTGCCAGCTTCAAAAACGTGCTCGTGCACGATTCCCCCATAGGAAACAATGGGGCTGTTTGAGCTGAAAAAAAAACCTAACACCTGCAAAAAAGCCGCGTTCAGCTCCTAACGCAGCCCCATTGTTTCCTATGGGGAAACACTTCCTACGTCTGCACCTAACACTCTAACATGTACCCCGAGTCTAAACACCCCTAACCTTACACTTATTAACCCCTAATCTGCAGCCCCCGCTATCGCTGACCCCTGCATATTATTATTAACCCCTAATCTGCCGCTCCGTAAACCGCCGCTACTTACATTATCCCTATGTACCCCTAATCTGCTGTCCCTAACACCGCCGACCCCTATATTATATTTATTAACCCCTAATCTGCCCCCCACAACGTCGCCTCCACCTGCCTACACTTATTAACCCCTAATCTGCCGACCGGACCGCACCGCTATTATAATAAAGTTATTAACCCCTAATCCGCCTCACTAACCCTATAATAAATAGTATTAACCCCTAATCTGCCCTCCCTAACATCGCTGACACCTAACTTCAAACATTAACCCCTAATCTGCCGACTGGAGCTCACCGCTATTCTAATAAATGTATTAACCCCTAAAGCTAAGTCTAACCCTAACACTAACACCCCCCTAAGTTAAATATAATTTAAATCTAACGAAATTAATTAACTCTTATTAAATAAATTATTCCTATTTAAAGCTAAATACTTACCTGTAAAATAAATCCTAATATAGCTACAATATAAATTATAATTATATTATAGCTATTTTAGGATTTATATTTATTTTACAGGTAACTTTGTATTTATTTTAACCATGTACAATAGCTATTAAATAGTTAAGAACTATTTAATAGCTAAAATAGTTAAAATAATTACAAATTTACCTGTAAAATAAATCCTAACCTAAGTTACAATTAAACCTAACACTACACTATAAATAAATTAATTAAATAAAATACCTATATTTATCTACAATTAAACCTAACACTACACTATCAATAAATAAATTAAATACAATTCCTACAAATAAATACAATTAAATAAACTAACTAAAGTACAAAAAATAAAAAAGAACTAAGTTACAAAAAATAAAAAAATATTTACAAACATTAGAAAAATATTACAACAATTTTAAACTAATTACACCTACTCTAAGCCCCCTAATAAAATAACAAAGCCCCCCAAAATAAAAAAATGCCCTACCCTATTCTAAATTACTAAAGTTCAAAGCTCTTTTACCTTACCAGCCCTGAACAGGGCCCTTTGCGGGGCATGCCCCAAGAAATTCAGCTCTTTTGCCTGTAAAAAAAACATACAATACCCCCCCCCAACATTACAACCCACCACCCACATACCCCTAATCTAACCCAAACCCCCCCTTAAATAAACCTAACACTAAGCCCCTGAAGATCTTCCTACCTTATCTTCACCATACCAGGTTCACCGATCGATCCAGAAGAGCTCCTCCGATGTCCTGATCCAAGCCCAAGCAGGGGGCTGAAGAGGTCCATGATCCGGCTGAAGTCATCATCCAAGCGGGAGCTGAAGAGGTCCATGATCCGGCTGAAGTCTTCATCCAAGCGGGAGCTGAAGAGGTCCATGATCCGGCTGAAGTCTTCTATCAACGGCATCTTCAATCTTCTTTCTTCCGGATCCATCTTGCAGACCTCCGACGCGGAACATCCTGCTGGCCCGACAGACTACCGACGAATGAAGGCTCCTTTAAGGGACGTCATCCAAGATGGCGTCCCTCGAATTCCGATTGGCTGATAGGATTCTATCAGCCAATCGGAATTAAGGTAGGAAAATTCTGATTGGCTGATGGAATCAGCCAATCAGAATCAAGTTCAATCCGATTGGCTGTTCCGATCAGCCAATAGAATGCGAGTTCAATCTGATTGGCTGATCGGATCGGCCAATCGGATTTAACTTGATTCTGATTGGCTGATTCCATCAGCCAATCAGAATTTTCCTACCTTAATTCCGATTGGCTGATAGAATCCTATCAGCCAATCAGAATTCGAGGGTCGCCATCTTGGATGACGTCCCTTAAAGGAGCCTTCATTCGTCGGTAGTCCGTCGGGCCAGCAGGATGTTCCGCGTCGGAGGTCTGCAAGATGGATCCGGAAGAAAGAAGATTAAAGATACCGTTGATAGAAGACTTTAGCCGGATCATGGACCTCTTCAGCTCCCGCTTGGATGAAGACTTCAGCCGGATCATGGACCTCTTCAGCTCCCGCTTGGATGATGACTTCAGCCGGATCATGGACCTCTTCAGCCCCCTGCTTGGGCTTGGATTAGGACATCGGAGGAGCTCTTCTGGATCGATCGGTGAACCTGGTATGGTGAAGATAAGGTAGGAAGATCTTCAGGGGCTTAGTGTTAGGTTTATTTAAGGGGGGTTTGGGTTAGATTAGGGGTATGTGGGTGGTGGGTTGTAATGTGGGGGGGGGGTATTGTATGTTTTTTTTACAGGCAAAAGAGCTGAATTTCTTGGGGCATGCCCCGCAAAGGGCCCTGTTCAGGGCTGGTAAGGTAAAAGAGCTTTGAACTTTAGTAATTTAGAATAGGGTAGGGCATTTTTTTATTTTGGGATACCTGTTACACTATGCAAGCGTAACTCTAGGGGGCGCTAGAAGAAATATATAAAACAATCTGTAGGATAATACTGAAGTATAGTAAAAACAATAAAAACTTAAAAATAATATAAAATGATCAGATAATAATGTATAAAGACAAAATAATAATGACAATTACAGAAAAAATGAGACATGGACTCTCATCAAATGTGATGTGATGAAATCAATATAAACAGAAAATGCAGCTTAAAACAATATATAATAAATAAATAGTATTAAGTCTCTAATAAGTTCTTATCTGTATATGATATTGATGCTCAGACAGTCCCAAGATTAGGAGGGCACTTCAGAGGTTTATTAGTCCTCCTGGGTAGCACATATATAAGATTCTCCCTTAGATCCAGCAGTCAGCTCCTTGTCACAAAACCAGTCTGGGTAAATACTCTCTCTGTGCAAAGAAAATCACAAAGACAAGGGCGCCTCCTCGTGTGATTACCACACTTCACTGAATCTACCTGATCCCGTTTGATCTTGGAAGCTAAGCAGGGCCAGGCCTGGTCAGTACCTGGATGGGAGACTGCCTGGGAACACCAGGTGCATTAGACTTAAAATATGTATGTGTGTATATATATATATATATATATATATATATATATGTGTGTAGATATGTGTATATGTATATATATATATATTTTCAATAAGGCCTGCATAATTTAAAGGGCTCTCTCCTATAGAAAATCTTGCTTATACATAATTGACCAAAGGCTGTTAACATCAATAGGTGCTTTAATAAAACTTTAACTTATTTAGACTGACTGACAACATACTAAGACATTTGGTATGAACACCAAGAATTAGAATATCATGTACTTTTTATATATGTATGTGTGTATATATATATATATATATATATATATATATATATATGTTTTTTTTTATTTTTAAAAAGGGTGGGGAACAATTTTTTAATGTTACTATTTTAGAATACCATAATAATATCCTATAACATATGATGCTGACATGATATCCACCATAAGATAATGTTTGGCTATGGTTGTTGTTTTTTACATCCTTTATTAACCAATTTGTACAGTACTTGTTTGTTTTTTAGTATAATGTGAATTATTTGGAAATGGTTTTAATCATTGTATTCTAACTATGGTCTGATTGAAACAGGTGTGCACTCACACACCTGATGAGGCAGGTTCACTTCCACACCTGAATAGGTGTGGTTATGTTTCACTCTTAGAGTGGTCATTTAGCATTTATAAGCCAGAGCTCTCAATCTTTGGATAGAAGCCTGAGGAAACAGACAGAGATCTGAGAAACTAGTTGCTTGTTTATCCATTGTTACGGTCACATTTGTGACATTTTATATTGTATTTTACTGCACCATTAAACTATGGTATTTTAACTCTTTGCTGAGAGCCTGAGCTTGATTGAAATCTACCCTGGAGTGATTTGTTGCACTGCCTTGGTCAGTGAACTGGGACACTGTGAACTCCCAGTCTGCCTCTATAAGCACAACAGAGTGCTGCTTTACTTGTGAGTATAAAATCTGTATTCACCTATTTTTACATTTGTCCAAACTATATCACACGAGGAGGCGCCCTTGTCTTTGTGATTTTCTTTGCACAGAGAGAGCATTTTTTTATTTTGGGGGGCTTTGTTATTTTATTAGGGGGCTTAGAGTAGGTGTAATTAGTTTAAAATTGTTGTAATATTTTTATAATGTTTGTAAATATTTTTTTATTTTTTGTAACTTAGTTCTTTTTTATTTTTTGTACTTTAGTTAGTTTATTTAATTGTATTTATTTGTAGGAATTGTATTTAATTTATTTATTGATAGTGTAGTGTTAGGTTTAATTGTAGATAATTATAGGTATTTTATTTAATTAATTTATTGATAGTGTAGTGTTAGGTTGAATTGTAACTTAGGTTAGGATTTATTTTACAGGTAAATTTGTAATTATTTTAACTATTTTAGCTATTAAATAGTTCTTAACTATTTAATAGCTATTGTACCTGGTTAAAATAAATACAAAGTTACCTGTAAAATAAATATAAATCCTAAAATAGCTATAATATAATTATAATTTATATTGTAGCTATATTAGGATTTATTTTACAGGTAAGTATTTAGCTTTAAATAGGAATAATTTATTTAATAAGAGTTAATTAATTTCGTTAGATTTAAATTATATTTAACTTAGGGGGGTGTTAGTGTTAGGGTTAGACTTAGCTTTAGGGGTTAATACATTTATTAGAATAGCGGTGAGCTCCAGTCGGCAGATTAGGGGTTAATACTTGAAGTTAGGTGTCGGCGATGTTAGGGAGGGCAGATTAGGGGTTAATACTATTTATTATAGGGTTATTGAGGCGAGAGAGAGGCGGATTAGGGGTTAATAACTTTATTATAGTAGCGGTGCGGTCCGCTCGGCAGATTAGGGGTTAATAAGTGTAGGCAGGTAGAGGCGACGTTGTGGGGGGAAGGTTAGGGGTTAATAAATATAATATAGGGGTCGGCGGTGTTAGGGGCAGCAGATTAGGGGTACATAAGTATAACGTAGGTGGCGGTCGGCAAATTAGGGGTTAATTATTGTAGGTAGCTGGCGGCGATGTTGTGGGGGGCAGGTTAGGGGTTAATAAATATAATATAGGGGTCGGCGGTGTTAGGGGCAGCAGATTAGGGGTACATAAGTATAACGTAGGTGGCGGTCGGCAGATTAGGGGTTAAAAAATTTTAATCGAGTGTCGGCGATGTGGGGGGGGGCTCGGTTTAGGGGTACATAGGTAGTTTATGGGTGTAAGTGTACTTTAGAGTACAGTAGTTAGGAGCTTTATGAACCGGCGTTAGCCCAGAAAGCTCTTAACTACTGACTTTTTTCTGCGGCTGGAGTTTTGTCGTTAGATTTCTAATGCTCACTTCAGACACGACTCTAAATACCGGAGTTAGGAAGATCCCATTGAAAAGATAGGATACGCAATTGACGTAAGGGGATCTGCGGTATGGAAAAGTCGCGGCTGAAAAGTGAGCGTTAGACCCTTTTTTGACTGACTCCAAATACCGGCGGTAGCCTAAAACCAGCGTTAGGAGCATCTAACGCTGGTTTTCACGGCTACCGCCAAACTCCAAATCTAGGCCAGCATATCTAGGCAAGTAATCCCACTTTATTCTCCCACAAAAGCATTCTGTATAAATCGTTGCCAATGCACCAGAGAACTCTGGGTAAGATATGCAAATAAGATGTACACCATCTCACACTTTTTGCTCCCATGACTGTGTTTGACCACAGAATCCCTTTATATGGTGGGTGCAGGAGCAGAAACATAACCACTTCTGGACAGCTGTTTAGAACGTATTAGTTCTTATCAGAGGAAGACAGGTTTGATTTGCTGCACACAATACTAGTTATGCTAATTAGCTATAAAAATAGATTTTGTGGCTCTTGCTGGTTTTTTTTTATATATAGGAAGATTTTAATCCCATACTTTTACCTCTCCATAGCATACATGAATATTGATTTTACCCTGAAAATAAGATTCACTTATGAGCATACTAGCTGTTGCCCACGGCTTTGCTCGCATGGATTTTGTGATTTGTAAAAAATTGCGAAAAACCTGACCACTCGCAACGACTTGCCCTCACATGTGTGCCCGTTCGGGTTGCACACTCGCTGACATGAACTTCTTGAGTTTTCAGTAATTTTTGGTGTTTCTCGTAATCTAAATACCAATTTTCTTGTCTGTAACATCTTTGGTTTTTGAGATATAGGTATCCTCATAAATCACCCCCCTTTTGACATCCCCTTCAGTGGATGTTTGGGAAGTGGTAAAACACGGGTTTCTTTATTTTTAAAGGAGAATGTAAATACCAATTTTCACATCAGTAACATCTTTGGTTTTTGAGATACAGGTATCCTTATAAATCAACCCCCCCTCTTTTGACCCACCCCCCCTTAAGTAGATTTTTGGGAAATGTTGAAACACATATTTTTTTATTTTTAGAGAAGAATCTAAATACCAATTTTCACATCTGTAACATCTTTGGTTTTTGAGATATAGGTATTCTCATAAATCAGCCCCCCCTTTTGACCCCCTTAAGTGGAATTTTTGGGAAATGTTAAAACACGTTTTTCTTTATTTTTCAAGGAGAATCTAAATATCAATTTTCACATCAGTAACATTGTCGTTTTTTGAGATATAGGTATCCTCATAAATCAGCCCCCCACCTTTTGTGAATTTTGGGGAAATGGTAAAACACTTGTTTCTTTTTTTTCAAGGAGAATCTAAATACCAATTTTCATGTCTGTAACAACGTCGGTTTTTGAGATATAGGTATCCTCATAAATCAACCCCCCCCCCTTTTGACCCCCCTCAAGTGGATTTTGGGGAAATAGTATAACACGCATTTCTTTATTTTTCAAGAAGATTCTAAATACCATTTTTCACCTCTGTAACATCATCGGTTTTTGGGCTATTGGAATCCTCATAAAAAAGTTCATCCCCCCCCTTTTCACCCCCTTATGGACGTAATTTCCAAAAATCCTTCCTTAGTGGGTGCCTACATAATTAAAAACAACATACCTTCCAAATTTTACGTTCCTAGGTTAAACAGTTTGAGTTGGGCGTTGATGAGTCAGTCAGGACTTCTTCTTTTATAAATATATATAGATTAAACCTAACATCTGCTGATAAGAACTAACAAGTATGAAACAGTTTTCCAGATACATGGTCTGAAAGCTGGTCTAAGAAATGAAACTTACAAAGAAAGACTTGATGTCTTAATTATGTATAGCTTTGTGGAGAGAAGGGTGATAGATGCTATGATAGAAATGTTCATGCATATTAAGGGACTTAAGTGGCTATTGCAGTGATAAACCAAAATGCTCTAATTTGTTAGAGTGTGGTATTTTATCACCAGTGATGCTGAAAAGGTGGGTCGTGTGAATAGCGCTGATTTTAACCCCCTTGCTAAGGTTAAAAGACTAAGAGGTAGATTTTATTATATGTCGGACGGAACTGATCCACTGTCAGCATTTAACATTGCACAAGCATTTTTGGTGAAATGCTTGTGCAATGCGGCCCCCTGCACATTCGCGGCCGCTAGCAGGGGGTGTCAATCATCCTGATCATATCCGATCGAGATGTTTGCTGTCCGTCACGGATGAGTTAAGGGGCAGTGGTCTGGTTATTGCTACTGTAAACTCGCAGTAGCAATTAGAGCTCTGAAAATTAACCAGAGAACAGATCTCTGGTTCATTTTCTAAATGTCCCCCAAAATACACTGTAGTGTAGTTTGTTAAAATAAAAAAGTAGCATTTTTATTTTTTAAAATAGTAACTGCATAAAGCATAATGGGTGTTAGAAGAAAAAAAATGTCACTGAAAGTGCCTTTACATTGTGGTCTAGGGGGAACAGTGTGTTCTATATAAATATATATGTATATGCTTATATTTAAATTTGCTGCCCATTGCTGAGTGACTTACCCCATTCGCTGCGCTAGGTTCTCATGCCTTGTCTCACGGCATGAAAACGAGTCTCCCATTGGAGCCTATGGAAGCTCACTCTCATGAGCGCAAATCATCCCTGGAATGCAAATGCTAGGTCGCATTTGCATTACACGTAATACCAGAGGACATTTATGTTACATTACTAATTGGAGCGCAAATTTCACCTTTGCAAAAGCGATATTTAGCGCTACACTTGTAATCTAGCCCACTGTGGGCCTACCTTGTAAGCTTGTGACTAGCAAAATAGAGTATATCCTCCTCACTACCTGCACGATCGGCCCTATCCCTTCACATCTAATACCTTCCCTGTCTTCCACCCTCACTCCTGCTTTTACTCACATCTTCAACCTATCCCTTATCCTGTTCATTCCCATCTTCTTTCAAACATGCAAAGGTCACTCCCATAGTAAATAAAAAACCTTCCTTGACCCTAATTCTTATTCAAACTACCGTCCCATATCACTGCTTTCACTAACATCAAAACTCCTGGAAAAACTAGTTTATGAGGGCCTAACCCACTTCCTGTCTTCCAGCTACTTGCTTGACCCCCTGCAATCTGGCTTATGTCCACAACACTCAACTAAAACTGCCCGCATCAAAATTACTAAAATCTTTTTTCTGTTAAAAGTAACAGCCACTACTTATCTTACTTGAACTCTCTGCTGCCTTCAACACAGTTGACCACCCCCTCCTCCTACAGAATATCAGCTCTCTTGGTCTCTTTGAAACTGCTGTCTCCTAAATCCTCTTATCTTTCTAACATGTCCTTTTCTGTGTCATTTGCTGGCGACTCCTCTTCTTCAATGCCTCTTCAGTTGGAGTACCTCAAGGCTCTTTCCTGGGCCCTCTACTCTTCTCTTATATTTCTTCATTGGGTTAACTTATAGGGGCATATGTATCAAGCTCCGTATGGAGCTTGATGCCCCGTGTTTCTGGCGAGTCATCAGACTCGCCAGAAACAGCAGTTATGAAGCAGCGGTCACAAAGACCGCTGCTCCATAACCTGTCCACCTGCTCTGAGCAGGCGGACACACATCGCCGGAAATCAACCCGATCGAGTAGGATCGGGTTGATTGACATCCCTGCTGGCGGCATTGCACCAGCAGCTCTTGTGAGCTGCTGGTGCAATGCTGAATACGACGAGCGTATTGCTCGCCGTATTCAGCGAGGTCTGGCGGACCTGATCCGCAATGTTGGATCAGGTCCGCCAGACCTTAATAACTATGGGCCATACCCTCTATGCTGATGACACTGAAATCTACCTCTTCACCCCTGCTCTCTCTACCTCTATCCTTTCTCATGTCAGTGACTGCTTAACTGGACTCTCACCACCTAATAACTAACATGTCCAAGAGTGAGCGCCTTGTAATCCCCCTCTAGCTCTACTCCAATCTATGACTTTTCTATCACTTTCAACAGCTTTGCTATCTCCCCATCAACCCAAGTTTGCTGCCTTGGAGTTACACTTGACTCCAATTCATCCTTCATCCCCCCATCTAATTGCCCTCTTCATCCTGCCGCAATCACCTATGTAATATTTCCAAAATGTGTCTGTTTCTAAGTGCTGACACCACTAAGGAACTAATACACTCCTTGGTAATTTCCGGACTTGACTACTGCAATAACCTACTAAAAGGCCTTCCTCTCTTCCACCTCTCTGTCATGTTCTGTCTCAGGATATTCTGTGAGAGCCTCATTGTCTGGAACAGTTGCTTTAAATGGAGACTAGTAGAAGTCATATAGATTGAAAAGACAACAGATTTATTTAAATAACAGAATACTTTGAATGGGCATATGCTTACAGGGAATTTTAAATATGTACTATTCAGGTATGTTATGTCCACATATGCCAGGAGTGTAATGGAACAAACAGGTAAGCAGAGATGCAGATTCAAAATAAAAGTCTTTCCCCTGGTAATAACTGAAGTGCAGGAATTTTCACAAGGCAGGAAACAAACTTGTAAACAGGTTGCAGGTTCAAAGGTAAAGTCTCTCTCCTGGAATAACTGAAGTGCAGGGATTTGCACAAGGGGAAACAAACTTGTAAACAGGATAGCAGATTCAATGATAAACTCTCTCCTAATAAAATAAATTTGCACAAGGCAGAAAAAAAAACTTTTAAACAGTGTAGCAGGATCGAAGGTGGTCTTCCTCCAAATAGGTACTGAAGTACAGGAAACAGGTTCTGGCAAAACAGAAACAATGTGAAGACAATGTGCAGCCTAACAGCCATCCTTAAATAGGGAAGTTTTGCACAGGATTGGCTCTGAGTAAATCCAAAATTGAGAGCATCTGTGTTTTGCACAGGACAAATACTCCTTTGGCAGATCTTTTTTTTTTTTTTTTTTAAGTTCGAATTCTTTTATTGAGGTTTTCAAAGCTTACAAAACATATTGAAAATAAAATTTACAGAAAGTGACAGAAACATAATTTCTAAGTAGAATCGTAATATACGTTAGCCTGTCTTCTGCTTGTAGACCATTCGGATTATGAGAATTACAACATCGAAATAAAACATTTCTGTTGATATCTATATATGAACTAACAGTCTACAACATTGTTTAGAAAGTAAAAAGGAAACCTCATTTTCTTTAGCATATGTTCCTCTTAGGTCATAAATGGTCACTCTTGAACCTAAATAAACTAATTAAATAATATAGAGGAAGGTTAGTTGATGAAATGGCCACTCTTCGGCCTTAGTACAACTATAAGTTTTCTAGCATCTGATATTTGAAAATGCAGAGAATAGAATAATTGTGAACGTTAACTGGCAGTATGTACTTAAACAGTAAAAATAATGATTGCATTATAAATACAAATATAAACATATGAACACATGGAGGATTTAGCATTAATACATAATACAATTAATAAACTATTAAACTAGGGAAGTACAATATATTTGACTATATCAAATTCATACTACAGATGCATTATTGGCTGTAGCACAGGTACATATATACAATAACTGTAGTTGTCAGTATATTAACTAGGGTAATGTGAGTGATAGGAGACATACCCAAACTATAAGTTTGATGTACAAGGAATATATATGGACATCTAGAATTATAGCAAAAGAATATCAGGGGGTTGTATAAAAAGTAATTTCTGATGGGTATCAAAGTCACATTATAAAGCTCTACCCTATCTAGTATAGAACACCTTAGCTTCCTATCTAAAATTACAAAGACTTATGAGGAGAAATTATATCCTAAATCCCTATAAGTGAAAACATTTATATGAATAGGCAATTAGAAGCAAAAACAGGTGCGATACAACACAACATTTAAGACACAAGATATGTAAGGTAAACTATGGGACCTAGAGCATAAAATTGGGTGTAGTCAAGACCGCTTAACAGGGAAGGGTAAAACAGCTGCATAACTTGTGTATAATCTTTTGCTGATGAAGCCCGGGTGTTAAACTCCACTCAGCCCACTCTAGAGGTGACAAACTGGGTCATAGTCTGTAAATAATAACAAAGGGGTAGTGTTTGGGTTATTTGGTATAGGGACCTCCACTTGACAGGGAAATTTGATCGACTAGAATTACTGTCCAGCAGTGGGTTTCAGAGAACAATTGTCCCATGTTTCATAGAGCATTGCCTCTCACGGATTCCAGCGTATTGTTGGTAACCTCTTTGCTCTCTCCGCGATGCAGGGGTCCGACTGCTAACCCTCCTTGCATTTGTTGTATTGCCGCCATGTATCAGGAGGTTGGCCGCATCATCCCGACTTTCGGCTAGATAGGGATCTGTAGGCAATCCACTCTGCTGTGCAACAACACCAGATCCAGCTGCAATATAAGGATGTCCATGTTCCTTTTTAGATAATATTGAATTTGGCTCTGTTTTTGTCTCTCCAGAATGTAGAAAGCAACTCTGAGGTTTATCAGCTGGAGGATAGAGAATACTTGCATTACCTTGCGGTTCCGTATCATGCAGCGTGCCATCCCCTCTCTCCCTCTTAGTTGAACTGATGTCTCCCACCACATATGAATTTCTGACTATGTGTATGAGCTCAGAAAAATTGCTGTGCATCTGTTGGTTCAACTCCATGAGAAGTACTTGTATCTGATTATGATAGTCCTCTTCCATAGTTAAAATATAAAGTGTAGCTAGCGTGGTCTCAGTAAATCAGCAGAACAATAGCTGCTCTAACCCAGATGGCCCAGGGGGGGGGGGGGTTGGGGGTTATGAGCTCGAGTGCAGGCCTCAGCTTAAGCACCCAGCAGGCTAGATCAGGTGCCCAATAGCGCATATGAAGTTAACTTGGTGTTCCAGATCCACCTCGTTATGGAGTAGCTAAGTATCACAAATATAAAATAAGATGAGAGCTATCATCTTAGATTTTTGATGGCTTAGTCAGATTATTTAGGGATCTTCATTAGTTACGACCGATCATGAGCGCATCCAAGCCACGCCCCCCTTGGCAGATCTTTTAAGTTGCATGATATTGCATTTGAAATTCCTAAACTGCCAGAACTGTAACATCCAATTTGGCCCAGCATAATAAATTCAGCTTTTTTTCAGCTTTTTTTTTCTTTTCTTTATTGTGATGTATGTGGAGGGGGGTACTGCCTTCCCCCTGAACTATAGGAAATACAACAATTTCCACAGCACCACTTAAAAATACTTTATTTATTAGTACAAATACAAGCAGTGCGACGTTTCGGCCTTACAGGCCTTAATCATGCATATCATAAACTGCTAGAACTGGCTGTTGCTCAACACACAAGCAAACAGGATAGAAGACTCAGACCCACATGTTCAAATCCCCCATGGCCCTGTCGGTTGGAATGCTTCCCAGACCTTTTCTTTTTCTTTTTAGTCTGAAGGCTTGATTTTGACACTCTCCCTCCCTCTATCTTAAATACATATGCCAAGCTAATCCACCTTTCCCACCACTCTGTATCTGTTTCCCTTCTCTACGAGTCCCTTCACTGGCTCCCCATTCACAGTAGAAATAAAATAAAAATTTCACCCTGACCTACAAAGCCCTTACAAACGCCGCTCCCCACTACCTGTCCTCACCAATCAACATATATAATCCAGCACGCTCCCTAAGATCAAACAATGACCTGCTCCCACTAAAACGCACTTCCTCCACTGTCCAACCTTCCACTAATCTGTTCTTTTAAACTCTCCCTAAAGACATTTTTGTTTAGGGAAGCCTACCACTCAACTCAGTAACAAATGAATTTCAGTTACCTAATAATTGCCCTCATCTAACTGTGTATTAACATTATTCTCACCTTTGCAGTTCTCACCTCCTGTTTCTCACCCTCCTAGGTCCACCTGTATTTGTTTATCAAAATTTGTCTTGTCTCTTATAAGTAATGTCTCATTGTTTTACTTATATCAGTTGTACCCAGACAGCACTGCAGAATATGTGGTGCTTTATAAATAAAGTATAATAATAATACTGTGTGACTAAGACCTTAGTTTTATTATAAAATTAAAAAGATTTTATGTAGGCAATTTTTCCAGCATTTCAAAAATTGTTTAAATTTATGTTGATGTGCTGTTATACCCCCTGTTTTTCTCTGGATGTAATTCTGCAAATATATTCTCAGTGTAGTAGAATGATTTCTTCGAGAATACATAAAAATGACCCCCATAATGTTTAAGAATCACTGGCTTGTATAGTCTGGATAAAGTTCTTGTACTGTTTCGAGATATTTAGTCTCTGTGGCTAGTGTTGCGAGGTGTCCAGTATTCAACTGGACAGTTTATTATTTTAGCATACTGCCCAGTAAAAATCTACATGGAAAAAAAATTAAACAAATTTTAACATTCATTTGTTCACTTCAAATTTTTAATGTTTGTACAATATTCTAACATTCGTTTAATGTAATAATATTTCTAATGCTATTTTTAAACGTAATATTCAAATTAGAAAAAATTTAATCAATATATTTGTAATAGTATTTCTAATGCTCTCTTTAAATTTAATATTCAAATTGTGCAATATTCAAAATAGAAAAATTTGAATTAAAATTATTTGGATCTATCATGTATCAATTTACTAAATTCCCTACCACATGAACTATTTAACTTCTGAATATTATTTGCTAAATCAAATGTTCCATTCAAAATTTCGAATGTGGATATTTGATCTAATTATGGACATTCAAAAACGAAAGTGACATTTGAAAGCCGGAAAAAACATTTGATTACCAAACTTTAATGGATTTTCCTTATTAGCATTTATTAGTCCAAAATTAATGTCTACAGTACTATTTGTTCTACCAAACAAATTGCACTCTTAGCACATTCGCCCATCCCTAATGTATGTATAGTAAAAATGGTAGTATTCTAAAATACATGCATATGCAAATCAGTTTTGGTTTTAATATCCCTTTGTAATAAGGTGAAAATTTTCTTTGAATGGCTTTATATGCAATTGCTGGGAAATTAACTATTCATCTTTACTTAAATGAAATAAAATATTACCATGCACATATAGAAAGTAGATTTTATGGGTCTTCACATACAAACCACTAGATGTCACTAAAACCACAGTTAAATTGGAAAAAAAGGATACTATTTTAAATTGTCATTTATAACAGAATGCTAGTTGTTCTACTTTTATTTTTATTATAGATTTTCCTCCCTGGAATTTTATTATTAAATGATACTCATATTTTGTCACGCATATGTGTTTAAATTATTTTTTACAGGCATTGTCAAACATAAGCTTTAACGTCCATCTATTTAAGAATAGAAAATGGAAAAGTTGTCTTTTCTAAAACATATTAGCTTTTGACCCAGTAATGCAATTGGAATCACATTTTTTACATTTCTGCAAAGACACAGAATCCAATATTAATTACAGCAAATCATAGAACAAATAATAAATTAAACGTGATCATGAAATGTGATTGGTTCAACTGTTCTCCCCAAATAGAAAAAATAAATATTAAAACCTATAACTTTAAACATGTAGAATTGCCAACATTAGGATTCCTTTGAGATTTTCTCAAATTAAAAATGAAATACATTAAAAAATATGGATAAAACATTATAGGATCAAACATTGTGTGAAAGGTCAATTCCTGGTTTAAACTGATTAGTAGATTTAATGTAATTACTTGCCATATACATACAGTTATAATACTGCAAATATTATTCATTCTATAATGAAAAAAAACATTGATCCTTATATTGCTTGAAAATTAATGAATTCATAAATACAACTATATTAAAACTTGCTGTGCCATAAAAATAAATATGAAATGTGTAAAAGGTGCTACAAGAAAAATGTAAAACAAAATATATTGATGTACACAACCCAATTAACAATATAGAACTATAAGATATAAAATATTAATAAGCAATTATTTGAATACATGCATATAAATGCAGTCTGTCTCTGCAGAACTGTTCAAAGCAAAAAGTGCTGTAATTATACAAAATGTATGATATTACAAATTTAAAAACTGGTTCTTGAAGACGCTTTACCCTTAATCTAGCAGTGAGAAACATATTTAACTATAAACAATATTAATTATAAAAAATATATGAACCAATATGTTGGCTCTAGTTTAAG